>NC_066584.1:202588671-202890814 GCF_024323335.1 Lathyrus oleraceus | reverse complement strand
TTGTATCAGTTGGCAAGAATCATGCTTCAAACATTCAAATATCTTTGCCTTGTAATGCGATCTTAAGTCAGACCTCATTTCAGTTGATCTTGGACCTATTTGAGTTGCTTCATGGGCCTGCACATGCCCATGCAAGCGTGTACCTCACATTGCCAATTTTGGAAGTATTTTCAAGTGTGCAAATAATACTTACCATTTGCTATAAATAGAGGTCCATTGCCTCAGTTTCAAGGACCTTGCATGCCAACTTTGCCTCTAACCATTGAAACCCTCTCAATTCAAAGGAAAATCTAATAAATTTCAATTGAATATGAGTTTGAATCCCACTGTTTGGAGACTCAAAAACTCAAGGATCCAAAGCTTTGCATCATTCTTAATCCACTTCTGCAAGCTCCATAAGCAAGATCAAGCACGATTTGAAGCAAGAGAGATCTATTTCCGCATAGTATTGAAGGTATTTTTCCAGATTTTTCTTCTCTTCGATTCTCTCTCAATTCTCATCAATTTTCTTGGATCCTTGGTTGTCTGAAGCCCTACCAATGTAGGCAAGAAGATTGAGTTGCTTTGAGGTCAAATCGAAGCAACTCAGTTCATACACCTCAAAATTCAACTTCATGTATCTCTTAATATACTTGGAGTTAGGTTAAAATTAGGTGATATTCGTGATCTACGCCATTTTTTCTTTAAGATCATGTCCTCCTTTTTCATTTATGTCATGGTGATGAAAGAACTAGTTCGGCCAGGGTCATCGGAGAAGATGATCGGCCTTTGGCTCCGACGATGAGTTGGAAGTGTTCTGAGCCATTGGATGGATTCAAAATGTTTTAATTAGAGACGTTGCTTGTGATGACCAAGTGTGTAGCGCGCTAACTAGCGTGTCCCATGGAATGCGTGTTTCTGACTACGTGATCTGCCACCTCAATTAATGAGGGAGATCAAGTGGTCAATGTTTTTCTGATTATCTGATTTTTATTTTTATTTCTCCTATTTTCATTAATTAATATTAATTTTAATATTAATCCAAAAAATATGAGAGTTTCACTAAAAAATTCTAAATAAAATCCCCTTTCATTTTCTAAATTAAAATTATTTTTTGGATCATTATTAATATTTTTCATGATTTAATTGATTTTTTGATTATTTTTAATTATTTAAAAATAGTTTTAGGTTTCCAAAAATTCTGAAATTTTTTCTCCAAGGTCCTTTGACCTTGTTTGACCTATGATAAATCTCATGGCCATTTCTTTGGTGTTTTGAGGAGGTTTTAGGAAATTGACCAACCATATTTAATTTAATGCATTATTTTTGTTATATTTAATTGATTAAATGCCAAATTAATTGTGTAGAGTCATTTTGATTGACTTTGTGAGTTTGACTTGTGTTGTTGGGCCTTGGTCAAGGTTGATTTGACTTTTCTAGGTTAAGATCATTGGATTTAGGGGATAGATGGAATGTACATTCCATCTCCCAAAATGAATGAATGATCTTAACTTGGTAAAAGTCCTCCTTTGTCCAATTTGTGTTTGATCCATTTCCCCCTCCCTCTTCATCTCACCCCCCTTCTTTATGCATTCATGTCATGGACCTATAATATCTCCATATCCTAAGGCTAGTTGATTGCAAAATCAACATAAGTATGGATGAGATTAGGTCCCCCACTTTGCATATTCTTTTTGTGTGTGGTATGTTTCATGAGCATAGTTCATCATACTATGTCTCTAACATGCATTAACACCAAAATTCTATTGCCCGACCTCAAATAGGTGTGACTTCTATATAAGTCCAATTACGATTACTTAACATAACGCTAAATTTTGACACAAAAGGCATAAAATTCTAGTTAGTGAGATTGTAAGTCTCCCCTCTTTCATGGTATTGTGTGGAAACTTGGCCTTTTTTCCTTCCTTTGGAAGATGTCTTGGTTCAAGGATCCATTCTTGTGATAAGTGGGTTGAGTGTTCTCCAAAGAATGACTTAAACAAAACAAAAGCAACAACAATACTAACTTCTAACTCATTAACAACTAACATTTAATTTCATGTCATTTACTTTTAATGCACTTTAATTTTTAAAGCTTTATTCATATGCCATTATTCATACCATTCAAGTTGTTTATGTTAATGTCCTTTTCATTTTGTCCACTTGGACCATATTTTGTGACATATTGTGATTATGTATATTGTGTCTGTTTGTGTGGTCTTTGACCATTAATGTACATAATAAGAACAAAAACTTCTAAAAAACATGTTGTGTGGACTGTTGGTTTGATCTGAGACAATTGTACTTAGAATTTAGGCAACACTCCCTTTGCAAAGGACTTGGCCAATGCCAACTTTCATGAAACCAAATGCTTGTGGATTGAAAGTTTATCTGATACATCATTGAAGATCCATTTGAGTTCATCTGCAACTTGATCATTGTGAAGCTGTTATTTTGAACCTGTGCCTAATGCCATCTTTGAAGTCATTTGCTACATGGGCAAAACTTGAAGAAGATCGTGAAGTTGTCAAGCTTGGATGTGGCTATCTTTATTTGATTCCTTGCTCTTCAACTTGCTATTTGTATATTGATTGTTGTGTGATTCTAAAGTCCAAGGGAAATTGGGGTTTCTATATGACATTCTTGTCTATTGGATTGCAGCCCATTGATCAGATCTTTTCAACTCTTAACTTTTAAATTTATGCTTAGGATTAGTCTCTCCATCTCCTACCCACTTCTTTAATTTCAAAATCTCCCCCTCCTTTAAAAAATCTTCTTTGCTTGTGCTTGTTTTCTAAACTTAGACCATATTGCAAATTAGAAACTTTGGCCTTATGCCATTGCATTTTCAAACTTCTTTTCTTAAATCACACTTTGTAAATGAACTTAACCATACTTGACCTAAAGTTTCAAAAGACAAACATAACTAACACTCATTCAAACCATTTTTAGGCCCTTGTGCCTTCCAAACTTAAATTTTTGTTAAAAGCAATGCATCCACTTTGAAATTGTTACCACAAACTACGAGGTTTTGATCCCTCATTTTTATGTTGGTACGTAGGCACAAGTGCGAAGGTCTTGTCAAACACAAAAATATAATTAATGAATTCTTTTATCATCCCCCCATTCTATTTATTTGCAAACATCATTTTGTACATAAACACATATGCACACAAAAAAGGGCTCCCTAGGAGTATCTAGAACACTTTGGGTGCTAACACCTTCCCTCTGTGTAACCAACCCCCTTACCTGTAATCTTTGGCATTTTATTAGTTTTGATTTGAAAACTTCTTACCTTTTTGGGTTTTGTTCGTACTTTTCCCTTTTCCCTTGGAAATAATAAAAGCGTGGTGGCGACTCTTGTTATGTTGATGTCTAGCTTATCCATAGCTTGATGGTCATGAATTTACCATTACAGAAATTAAGTGGCGAATCTGCTGGGGAGTAGTCTCCAGTGGGTTTAGCCTACTTTTTTATGTGTATATAATTGTATATTTGATGTATGTCTATTTGTTTGTATGATATAATCTGCTTGTTGTACTTGTTGATCTCTGAGTGGCGAGATAAGTTCTAACCCGAACTTGAGTGCAATTAAGATAGGAGGATGGTATAGTCATGTTCGACTTGTGTGAAGTAGTCCTTAACAAGTTGACTTGAGACCCATCTAATCAGTGGAGACCCTTTTGGATTTAGCAATGTCACACAAGTATTTGTGGTTAGGCATTACTATCTCTGATTTGGGGTCCGAGAAGCTGAGGACCGTAGAACATTTAACCCCTCTTGGCCTATTTAGGACGTAGTGTAGAGTCTGTTCAAGTGTAGAATTGATAACAGTTATTACGCGATACTACACTCAGACGAGTTTCTCTTGAGAATATTATGGGTTGATGAGTCAGTCATCCTAACCTGTAATATCCGATAGATGGAATTAAGACTCTGGGAACTTTTTAGAACATGATCTACAGGTTTTTATCCTTAGTTCACTCCTTTGGGATGGTTCTTACCCAGACTCCATGCTCGTGACTCACAACAAACCCTTGATTTTTGGTTGATCCAATCATGTCTTGTCAATATTAATGGAACTTGGGTGTTGATAAGGTGAAAACCATAATCCACCAAAATGGATGATTGATATTGACAATGACTGGATTCATCCCTTGACCTTTGTTTGTTTGCCTTGTGTGTGATCTCTTATTTGTGATTGTTGCATTCATGCATTCATGCGCATCATAACATTCATCACACGAAAATTTCAAGAAACTGAGGTGTTATTTGCAAATATTTTTAGACCATGGGTTATGGACGAAGGAACACTAAGAAGTACAATTTTAGATGTCCCGACTTGAAAGAGTTAAGGAAGCTAACATCTTTTGTATTAGATCCCTTGGACTTTAAAGAACTCCATGGGAAGCTTCTATCTATCTTATCTGCTGATGTAGTTGAAGGACTGCTGAGTGTGTTGGTTCAGTTCTATGACCCTCTCTACCGTTGCTTGACTTTTCCAGATTATCAGCTTGTGCCTACGTTGGAGGAGTATGCCCATCTCTTGGGAATACCTGTTTCTAACAAAGTGCGTTTTAGTAGATTGGAAGAGATTCCCAGATCTCATATTATAGCTGAAGCTCTTCACTTGAAGAAGTCTGAGATATAGGCTCATTGGGTGAAGAAAGGAGGATTGTTTGGGTTGACTTTTGAGTTCCTCATCAAGGAAGCTACTGCCTTTGCTCAAGCCGGTAGTGTGGATGCTTTTGAATCTATCTTTGTGTTGCTCATCTATGGTTTAGCTTTGTTTCCTAACATTGATGGTTTTGTTGATGTTAACGCCATTATAATCTTCTTGATTGGGAATCCCGTGCCTACTCTGTTAAGAGATATGTACTTCTCTTTGCATCTAAGGAATTCTAAGGGTGGTGGAACGATTGTCTGTTGCATTCCTCTTTTGTACAAGTGATTTATTTCGCACTTGCCTCAGATGCCTGCTTTTGTAGAGAACAAACAATGTCTACGGTGGTCTTAGAGACTTATGTCTCTCACTAATGATGATATAGTTTGGTATGATCCTTCATTGAGCAGTTTGGATATTATTGATTGTTATGGTGAATTCTCTAATGTGCCTCTCATTGGTACACAAGGAGGAATTAACTACAACCCTGCTTTGGCTCGTCGTTAACTTGGGTTCTCCTTGAGAGACAAACCTAATAACACTTTGTTAGAAGGTCTTTTCTATCAAGAGGGTAAAGATCCCCAAAATTTGAAGCAGAAGATTGTGCATGCTTGGCATAACGTGCATAGGAAAGGAAGATCCGAGCTTGGTCCGTGCAATTATGTAGCTTTGGAAGCTTACACTTTTTAGGTGAAGAAGAGAGCTTTGGAGTTAAATATGCCTTATCCTTGTGAGAGAACTATGTCTATGGTTGTGGTTGAGCCATTAACTTTCCCTAACCAAGATGTAGAGGAGTTGGAAGACGCGATCGCCAAGATGAAACAAGAGAAGGATATGTGGGAAGAGCGTTTCCATGCTTTAAGCTGAAAGCATGAGGAGTTGCAGCTTGAGTCTAAGGACAAAGATGCACTTATTGAGCTACTTGAAGATCGAGTGACAAAAATAGACATAGAGGGCCAGAGGTTTCATCTTCCTCTAGTATGCCTCAAACTTTCGTTGCTTGGAAGAAGATTGTTGATCAGCTTGTCCTCGAGAAGACTCAGATGAAGGCTTCCTTTGAGACCGAGATTTGATGCATTCGAAGGAAGTACGCGCCTGCTGCTAGATCTTCTGATATCGTTGTTAGGGATCCTTAGGATGACTAATCTCCTTTTCTCTTGTATTTTTCATTTGGTTTCTGAAATTGTACTCAGTGTAATCCTTCCAATTATATAAATAAAAGAGATTTTTATGGTCATATCAAATTGTTGTTAAATATATATATATATATATATATATATATATATATATATATATATATATATATATATATATATATATATATTTACAAACGATATAGTAAGTTCCTTGAAAATAAAAACAATCAAGCATTGCATTTCATGCATCATTTGCATAAGCAGGTTTCTCTTTCGCCAGTTGTCTCATTGGTGTTTCTTCTGTGCTTCAGCCAAGCTGACTCATCGATACAATACCCGTGCCAATCATATGAAGATTATGGAGGATCTTTAACTAGAGAACATGGATCTGAAGGAAGAGATTGACTGTCTGACTGCCATGATGGAGTCAGTCCTAGCTGCTCAGAGCCAGTCTTCTCCAACGCCTGCAACTCCTCCTCCTCCTCAGAGGACTGTCATTTCAGAGGTGGCTACCTCTACCATTCCTACAACTGCTGCTCATTTTGCACCCGACATGCCTGCCGGATTCCCGTGGGGAATGACGCCGAACTTTGTGCCTAAAGGCTTTGTGCCTACCTTTGCTTCCATGCCGACATCTAGCTCGGTCATGTCTGTGCCATCACCCGTCGTGCATACCCTGCCTCGTGTAGAAGACACCATGTATCATTCGGAGCCGTCTGAGGGTCCTGATGTGTATGAGAAGATGGATGAGATGAAGGACCGATTCCTTGAGTTGCGAATGGAGTTGAAAACTTTGAGAGGTAAGGACTTGTTTGGGAAGAGTGCTGCAGAATTGTGTTTGGTTCCGAATGTGAAGATCCCAGTGAAATTCAAGGTGTCTGACTTTGAAAAGTACAAAGGGAATACCTGTCCACTCAGACATTTGGTGATGTACGCCCGAAAGATGTCTACTCAAACCGATAATGATCAGCTTTTGATCAATTACTTTCAAGACACCTTGAACGATGCCGCTCTGAGGTGGTACATGGGATTGGATAGTGAAAGCATCCGCACGTTCAATGATTTGGGAGAAGCATTCGTGAAGCAGTACAAGTATAATGTTGATATGGCTCCAGATAGAGATTAGTTAAGGTCGTTGTCTCAGAAAGACAAGGAGATATTCAAGGAGTATGCTCAGCGATGGAGAGAGCCTGCTGCTAATTACCCATCCTTTAGAGGAAAAGGAGATGACCAAGATTTTTCTTAAGACCTTGAGCTTATTTTACTATGAGAGGATGATTGCCAGTGCCCCCAGTGACTTTACCGAAATGGTAAACATGGGGATGAGGCTCGAAGAAGGTCTCAGAGAAGGACGGTTGTCTAGAGAGGAGGTGTCATCCAGCAAGAGGTATGGCAACAATTTCAGCAAGAAGAAGGAGAGTGAAGCCAATGCAGTGACCGTTGGGAGGTAGAAGAGGCCTCATGTCATAAGAAATCAACTACCCCGTCAACATCATCATCAAGTCTCATCAGTCATTCCAGTATTTTTAGCAAATCAGTTAGCGCCAATTCAATAACAGCAACGTCAACAACAACAACCACCGCAACAAATAAACACCTACAACAACAACAATACCAACAACAAAATTTTGAGAGGAAGGAGGTCTCTTTTGACCCAATTCCAATGACATATGCAGAATTATATCCCTCTTTGGTTCTCAAGAACCTACTACAACCAAGAAATCCTCCGCAAATCCCCGAACCACTTCCATGGTGGTACAAATCAGAACTCCACTGTGCTTTTCATCAATGAGCCCCTGGCTACGATATAGAGAACTGCTACCCTCTCAAGTATGAAGTCCAGAAGCTAGTAAAGAATGGAATGGTGTCCTTTGAGGACCGAGCGTCGAACATCAAAGCTAATCCATTGCCTGCCCATGGGAATTCATCTGTTAATATAGTGGACGGTTGTCCAGGGGAGTTCAAGGTATTCGATGTACATTTCATAAGAAGGTCCTTGGTGACGATGCACAAGGATATTTGCTTGGTAAGTGATTGTGAGCATGACCATGATGGTTGTGATATTTGCAGTGTTAATCCCCGAGGATGTATGGTTGTGAAAAGAGACATCCAATGATTGATGGATGAAGGCATGATCCAGATTGTTCAATCCCGTCACATAGACGATAATGTCAATGTTATACTACCAGTTTTTAAGAATCCTGAAAGAGTGGTTATTCAGTATGATAGCAGCGGTAACACGTCAGCAAAAGATCTGTATCGCCATTGGTTATACGGTTGGCGGGTCCCGTTCCGTATGCATCCGATAAAGCTGTTCCATATCAGTATAATGAAACTATGTTGAAGGATGGTCAAGAGGTTCCATTACCTACGACCAATTTTGTTGTAAGCATTGCTGATGTCACCAAGGTGACCCACAATGGTCGTGTGTTTGGGCCGGTGTTCCCAAAGACTGTAGAAGATTTGTCTGTCAATAAGAACGTGGATGTTCCTGTTGTAGAATCAGTTAGTGCTCCAAGGTGTCAGTCTGGTGAATCCAGCAGCTTGAAGCCTAACGACAATGATGAGGTACTCAGGCTGATCAAGAAAAATGAGTTCAACATGGTGGAGTAATTGCTCCAAACCCCCTCGAAGATTTCAGTATTGTCTCTGTTAATGAATTCAGAAGCACATAAAGAAGCAATGCAGAAAGTTCTTGAACAAGATTATGTGCAACATGATGTTACGGTGGATCAATTCGATTATATTGTGGCTAACATCACTTCCTGCAACAACCTCAACTTTTGTGACGAAGAACTCCCTGAAGAGGGTAGGAATCATAACTTGGCTTTGCATATTTCCATGAACTGTAAAGGTGACGCTCTGTCGAATGTATTGGTAGACACCAGATCTTCTTTGAATGTACTCCCGAAGTCAACATTGTCGAAGCTGTCATACCAAGGAGCGCCTATGAGACATAGTGGTGTAATCGTCAAAGCTTTTGACGGTTCTCGCAAAACTGTGATTGGCAAAGTGGATCTTCCGGTGAAGATAGGTCCGAGTGACTTCCAAATTACTTTTCAAGTAATGGATATCCACCCTGCCTATAGCTGTTTGTTGGGAAGGCCATGGATTCATGAGGCAGGAGCCATTACCTCCACGTAGCATCAGAAGCTCAAGTTTGTCAAGAATGGTAAACTTGTCATCGTTGGCGGGGAGAAGGCGTTGTTGGTCAGCCACCTGTCATATTTCTCTTATGTTGAAGCTGAGGATGAGGTTGGAACTCCGTTCGAAGCCTTATCTATTGCTATTGAAAAGAGAGTAGGGGCACTCATGTCCTCATTTAAAGATGCAAGGAAGATTGTTGAAGATGGTCAATCTGATCAGTGGGGGCGAATGGTAGAGGTCTCCAACAACAAGAGTAGAGCCGGTTTGGGTTTCCAACAAGGTTCGTCAGCAGTCAGATATGTAGATGTACAACTCAGCTTCCATAGCAGAGGGTTCATTCATGGTAATGAACAACACTTAGCTGCCGTGCTAGAGGATGATGAAGAGGAAGACTGCACCAATTTTGTGATGCAAGGAAAGGCTTGCAAGAATTGGACCGTTGTTGATATTCCTGTTATTATGCATCGATCTAAGTAATTGCTTTTATTTGTTATTTTGAAAATCCTTCTCCTATGCCTAAAGTAGAAGTGAGAATTGTTTGGGCATTTCAATTTGATCATCAATAAAATATAATTCTATTCATCCACATCTATGATGTTTTATTTTTACTTTTTGATTTATTCTGAAAATGGTAATCACAAAAAACAAAAATAAATAATATAATTGTCCATCTGCATAATATTTGGTCACAAATTCACTTCTCTAAAATAAAAATATCAAATCATTATGCAGGTTGGTTTCTAACCCCATTGAATACAATGATCCTTCTCCTTCTCCAAAATTTGAATTCCATGTGTTTGAGACTGAGGAGGAAAGTGATGAAGAAGTGAGTGATGATTTGTCTCTCCTTCTTGAGCATGAAGGGAAAACCATTCAGCCGTTCGAAGAACAGATTGAGTTAGTCAACTTAGGTTCCAAGGATGATGTGAAGGAAGTCAAAATTGGATCTCGACTGCGTCCAAAGGTTAAGAAGGGGTTGGTTGATCTTCTCGGAGAGTATTCAGATGTGTTTGCTTGGTCCTATCAAGACATGCCTGGTTTGGATTCTAAAATAGTGGAGAATAGATTGTCGTTGAAGCCAGAATGCCCGCTAGTCAAGCAGAAGTTGAGGAGAACTCATCTTGATATGTTAGTGAAGATTAAGGAAGAAGTGCAAAAGCAGATTGATGTTGGTTTCCTTGTTACTGCTGAGTATCCGCAATGGGTGGCCAATATTGTGCCTGTGCCGAAGAAGGATGGAAAAGTCCATATGTGCGTTGACTATAGAGATTTGAATAAAGCTAGTCCAAAAGATGATTTCCCTCTGCCACACATTGATATGTTGGTAGACAATACAGCTAAGTTCAAAGTATTTTCATTTATGGACGGATTTCCCGGATATAATCAGATCAAGATGGCACCCGAAGTATGGAGAAGACCACATTCATTACACCTTAGGGAACATTCTATTATAGAGTGATGCCTTTCGATTTAAAGAATGCTGGGGCAACCTACCAGAGAGCGATGACTACTCTTTTTCATGATATGATGCACAAAGAGATTGAAGTCTATGTTGATGATATGATTTCTAAATCCGTTGATGAAGAGGAACATATTGAGCATTTGTTGAAGCTATTCCAACATTTAAGGAAGTATAAACTCCGCTTGAATCCCAATAAGTGTACTTTTGGTGTTCGTTCTGGTAAGTTGTTGGGCTTAATTGTCAGCGAGAAGGGTATTGAAGTTGATCCTGCCTAGGTCAAAGCATTACAAGAGATGCCTGTGCCCAAAACTGAGAAGCAAGTCAGAGGTTTTCTCGGCAACTTGAATTATATCTCATGATTCATTTCACACATGACTGCCACATGTGCGCCAATATTCAAGCTTCTTCGGAAAGACCAGTCTTGTGATTGGACCGAAGACTGCCAGAAATCTTTTGACAGTATCAAGGAATATTTGCTTGAACCTCCGATTCTGTCTCCTCCTGTTGAAGGAAGACCATTGATTATGTATTTGACTGTGCTTGAAGAGAGTATGGGTTGTGTTCTTGGTCAGCAAGATGAAACTGGAAAGAAAGAATTTGCAATTTACTACCTCAGTAAGAAGTTCACCGACTATGAGATTCGGTATTCTATGCTTGAGAAAACTTGTTGCGTATTGGCTTGGGCTGCTAAGCGTTTGCGTCAATATATGTTGAATCATACTACTTGGTTGATATCCAAAATGGATCCAATCAAGTACATATTTGAGAAGCCTTCTTTAACTAGGAGGATTGCCCGTCGGCAAATGTAGTTTTCAAAGTATGATATTGAATACCGATCTCAGAAAGTAATTAAAGGTAGTGTCTTGGCTGACCATTTGGCTCACCAACCGATTGAAGATTACCAGTCAGTGCAGTATGATTTTCTTGATGAAGAGATCTTGTACTTGAAAATGAAAGATTATGATGAACCATTGCTTGAAGAAGGGCCAGAACCTGGTTCCTGTTGGGGCATGGTATTTGATGGAGCTGTTAATCAGTATGGTAATGGCATTGGAGCAGTGATTATTACTCCTTAAGGCCCGCATTTTCCATTTATAGCTAGATTGACTTTCAAGTGTAGAAACAATATGGCTGAGTATGAAGCCTGCATTATGGGGATTGAAGAGGCCATTGATCTCATAATCAAGTATCTGGACGTCTTTGGAGATTCAACTTTGGTGGTGAATCAAATCAAAGGTGAATGGGAGACGAATCAACCCGGTTTAATACCATATAGAGATTATGCGAGGAGGATTTCAACTTTCTTTACAAAGGTTGAATTTCATCATATCCCTCGAGATGAAAACCGGATGGCAAATGCTCTGGCAACATTGGCGTCAATGATTGTAGTGAAATATTGGAATGAGGTTCCCAATTTGATTGTGATGCGTCTTGATAGGCCAGCTCATGTGTTTGATGTTGTAGAAGTTAAGGTTGAGAAGCACTGGTATTACAACATCAAATGTTTCCTTCAAAGTCAGATTTACCCGCCTGGGGCATCTTTGAAAGATAAGAAGACTTTGAGAAGATTAGCCGACAACTTTTACCTGAATGGCGATGTGCTGTACAAGAGAAACTTCGATATGGTTTTGCTCAGATGCGTGGATAGACACGAAGCAGGCCTATTGATGACTGAAGTCCATGAAGGTTCCTTTGGTACTCATTCAAATAGACATGCAATGGCGAAGAAGATGTTACGAGCAGGTTACTATTGGCTGACAATGGAATCTGATTGTTGCAAGTTTGTGAAGAAATGCCACAAGTGTCAAATATATGCTGATAAGATCCATGTTCCTCCGAAACTTTTGAACGTCATTTCCTCTCCATGGCCCTTCTCCATGTGGGGAATTGATATGATTGGCATGATCGAGCCCAATGCTTCGAATGGACATCGTTTCATTTTAGTGGCTAGTGACTACTTCACAAAATGGTTTGAAGCGACATCGTATGCAAATGTAACCAAGCAAGTTATTGTGAGGTTTATAGAGAATCGGATTATATGCCGTTATGGTGTGCCAAGTAAGATCATTACTGATAATGGATCGAACTTGAATAATAACATGGTGGAAGCTCTTTGCAAAGACTTTGAGATTGCACATTATAATTCTTCTCCCTACAGACCAAAGATGAATGGGGTTGTTGAAGCTGTAAATAAGAACATCAAGAAGATTATCCAGAAGATGGTTGAACGTATAAATATTGGCATGAGATGTTCCCATTTGCTTTGCACGGGTATCGTACATCCATCCGCACTTCAATAGGGGCAACCCCTTTCTCTCTTGTATATGGTATGGAAGTTGTGCTCCTGGTGGAGGTTGATATCCCTTCATTGCGTGTGCTCATGGAAGCCAAGTTGACTGAAGATGAATGGTGTCAGACTAGGTTTGATCAGTTGAATTTAATTGAAGAGAAGAGGTTGACTACCATGTGTCATGGTCAGTTATCTCAGCAGAGAATGAAGAAAGCTTTTAATAAGAAGGTCAGACCTCGTGTATTCAGAGAAGGTGACCTTGTGCTCAAGAAGATCCTATCTTTCAAGCTAGATTCTAGGGGCAAATGGACTTCTAACTATGAAGGCCCATATGTTGTGAAGAGAGCCTTTTCAGGCGGTGCTTTGATCCTTACAACTATGGATGGTGAAGAGTTCACTCGTCCTGTGAATACAAATGCAGTCAAGAAATACTTCGCCTAAAAATAAAAGAATAGCTCGCTAAGTTGAAAACCCGAAAGGGCGGGTTAGGCAAAAATGAGCGTCTCGGTGGATTGAAAACCTGAAAGGGCGATCCAGGAAAAAGTTAGAGACACAAAACATAAAGAATTATCTCGATAAATTATGTACCCCACCTTGGGGAAATTTATGCAAAATTAGGGATTATGGCAAGTAACGGCATCATGCTGATCGTCAGTTTTGAAGACGTTCTTGAGCACAACGGTCGGTTTTGATTCATCGTCTCCAGTAGCAGTCAAGAGCACAGTGGATATCAAGAGTTGGTAGAAGGATTAAGTGATCATTGTATTCAATGTAACCCTTTTTCCATGTAAATTACCATTTTCAACGTTGTAAAGATCTATGGAGTCTTGTCATTTACAGACTACCATCCTATTAAATAAAGTTGAGCTTTTATCCAATTGTTTCTACTCTTGTTTAATTCAGTCAAATAGTTTTAAATTTTATTAAGATCATTTTTGAAAATTAAAATTTTAAAATCAAAATCATTTTCTTAAACATATAAAAGCATGAATTTTAAGCAATCGATTTCATTTAAGAGGAATATCAACAGTGGTTCGAAAGCAGTAAGCCTTAAAATGTGGAGCATTATTGGTTCTCCCCAAGCAGTAGGCACAATTTCTCTTTCATCCCCGACAACATTGTTCAACACTCGATGTTGTTGATTTCTCTAGACGGTTATTTCTCCTTCATCCCAAGCCGAATTTATATTTGGTCTCCAGCAGAGTTAGAACATTTCGTGGTTCCGGCAGACTTTGGTTTCCTCACCAGTCACCGTCAGATCCGCACCCTAGTCAGAGTTTCCTCCGGGTTTCTGAGCAGTTATTTGTGGTTATCCCCTGCATGATTGTCTCCCATTTGATATGGTGTTGACCTAAAATTCCCCGCGGAGTTGATAACACTTTTCCTCGACAAATCTCCTCCTCCCCCAACAAGGGTTGAGCCTTCGGGATGTTAATCTCTCTTCCTCCAGCAGTTGTGTCCCTCTTTTGTGGATTGGCTGAGAAATGTATCAATGATTCAAATCTGCGACATTTTGTATCCTTTGTGATTGTTTTGTCAGCATAATCATCATATATACATATACATATACATATACACTCATATAATTTCATTGTTGCATCATTGCGTTTGAAACTCATTCCTGTAATTCTTAATCTCTATTATGGTGGTACTTTATCCCCATATAAGTTTGGTGGGCAGTTTGTTACTTCTTGCCCAGTACCCGACAAAAGTAACCTCTTTATTCCCCAGCGGATTCGTTTTCATGTTTCCCCAGGAAGTATATCCTTGATATGTCCATCCTAACCGGTGACAAATATTCTCATCTTTTGGTATTCTACCCAGTAAAAAGGTAGTTGTAATCCCTATTTTATTCCCCATAGAGTTAATCCTTGATATGTTCATCTTAACCGATGATGGATTTCCTTCTCCTTGCGGTCTTCTGCCCAGTAACCGATAGTTGTAAATCTTGATTTTTCTCCCCTCGGAGTCTATCCTTGATATGTCCATCCTAACCGGTGACGAATATTCTCTCTGATGGTTATCTATCCAACATTCGATAGATGTAATTCCTACTTCTTGTTTAGGTGGTTTATCCTTGACATGTTCATCCTAAACGATGACGAATACCCTCCTGAACATCCCCAGGCAAGACTATCCTTGATATGTTCATCCTAGCCAATGACGGATTTTCTTTCCTTTGAGTTTATCCTTGATATGTTCACTTTAACCAATGACGAATATTCTCTCCTTGTGGTCTTCTGCCCAGTAGCCGGTAGTTGTAAATCCTATTTTCAGTTTTTCCCCAACAAGGCTATTCTTACCCAGTGACAGGTAATGAATACACCTCCTGGCGACCCTCAGTGATTCATCCTTGGTATGTTTACTCTAACTGGTAACAGATGTCTTCCCTGTCAGATTTTATTATCTCCTTACCCAGTAACCGGTAGTGGATGATAGATTTCTGCTCCTCCTGTGTTAAAGTTTATTTCTTCCCCCAGTTGAGTTGAGTGCGTATTTCCTTGATGAAGTCGCTCTTCCTGCATGATTCGAGTATTTCAATTTTATTCTGATCTACCTGTTTCCCTTGCAGGCTTTCCCTTTGTTTCCCGACCGAGTCTTTCTATTTTCATGGAATTCCTGTAGTCTCCCAGTTGTTTTAAGTTGCAGCCTGGCCTGCGCACACCCCTTTTCCCCCCAGAGTCTCTGTCTCCCCAGTGAGTTTTCATTAGGAAAATGCATTACACTTTTGTGGACTTTCAGTCTCTCCGGATTCTTTTCCTTTGTGGCAACATTTCGACACAAAGATTTATTTTAACATTCATATCATATGCATCATGAGGTCTCTTAGGGACCAAAATTTGTTTCTATATGTTGTTATTTAAGCCTATTCTACTAAGTCGATACGAAGATTTTAACCTTCACCTCCTCAGTTAGAATGTCCTTAAATAGGGGAAGCTGTAAGACCCCAATTTTGACCCTAAGACCCCTCATGCTATCTCATCATATGCATTGGCATTGGGATCATACCTTGGCATCCTCCTTACCCCTCTTTCATTGGGTTTGTTTTGGGAGAGATCACCAAGCACTATGATATTGTATCATACTTGTATTTTATCATCTTTACTAACCAAAATACCAAAAAATATGTCTTTGCATTTGTCTAACTCTTTTGTAGGTAGAGCATGATCACCTTTGATTAATCAAGTTCACATCTAGGGTTTAAGACCCTCATTGCTAAGAGCACAACCAAGGAATGATCCATAATGGCTCTAAGCATTATATATGAGTCCCCATGATTTTTACATGTTATTTTGATCAAGATTTCTTCAAGAGTTTGGAATTGGTTTGCATTGGAAACCCTAGTTCATCTGGGTATCTTAAGTAACTTCTTCAATAAGCTTCTTCACCAATTGATTAAATACTTCAAGGGAAACTTCAAATTTCATCATCTTATGCATATATGATCTCCCATGAGTCTAAAAAGTCAATATAATTGCAAGTTATCAAGTTGGTTGATGGTAGTTGGCCAGATGAATTCATCTGATCAAAATTGGGTCTCCCTAGACCTTATCTCCTACAATTTTCATCATATGAAAATGATTCCAAGATAAATGTTACTCTAATGACATTCCAAACAACTTCCATGTTTAGGTTTAGAGCTAGTTGTGCTTAGAAAGTCATTTTTTATGTTGAAACAATATAGGTCATTTTGTCTAAACCCTAATTTGAAAGTCAAATTCCCAAGCCCATAACTTGCTCAACTTTTATGAGATGAAATATTTCCAAGTTGAAAAATCAAATTCAAGGTTTCTACTTCAACTTTTATGTTTAGAGGAAGAGCTAAATAAACTTTTATGAGCATGTGATATGAGGATATATTATAGGTCATTTTGGACCAATACCATTGAACAAGTGATTTTCCTCAACTTCAAAAATACATAACTCACTCATACCAAATCCAAATGATGTCAAATTGGTGACCATTTTGAAGGTATTTGAAAGATATACAACTTTGATGAAGACACTTTTTTCATTTGGAGCTCGCATAAAAAGTTAGCTATGATGGAATAATTGAACATATGGCTTGACACTTAGAAAATATTTTGACATGTTGAAATTTCCAAACTTCCACCTCAAACTTCATCATGATACAAGTTCCAAATGGAAACGTGTTCAACATGAGAGTTGTTCCTCTTGATCTAACCTTTCCAAAGAGTCCAAAGTCATACATTTTGGATAAAGTTTAAGGGGTCTACGTATAGCTTGAACAGAGCTGTATCAGTTGGCAAGAATCATGCTTCAAACATTCAAATATCTTTGCCTTGCAATGCAATCTTCATTCAAACCTCATTTCAGTTGATCTTGGACCTATTTGAGTTGCTTCATGGGCCTGCACATGCCCATGCAAGTGTGTACCTCACATTGCCAATTTTGGAAGTATTTTCAAGTGTGCAAATAACACTTACCATTTGCTATAAATAGAGGTCCATTCCCTCAGTTTCAAGGACCTTGTGTGCCAGCTTTGCCTCTAACCATTGAAACCCTCTCAATTCAAAGGAAAACCTGATAAATTTCAATTGAAATTTGAGTTTGAATCTCACTGTTTGGAGATTCAGAAACTCCAGGATCCAAAGCTTTGCATCATTCTTAATCCACTTCTGCAAGCTCCATAAGCAAGATCAAGCATGATTTGAAGCAAGAGAGATCCATTTTTGCACAGCATTGAAGGATTTTTCCAGATTTTTCTTCTCTTTGATTCTCTCTCAATTCTCATCAAATTCTATTGGATCCTTGGTTGTCTGAAGTCCTACCAATGTAGGAAAGAAGATTGAGTTGCTTTGAGGTCAAATCGAAGCAACTCAGTTCATACACCACAAAATTCAACTTCATGTATCTCTTAATATACTTGGAGTTAGGTTAAATTGAGGTGATATTCATGATCTACGCCATTTTTTCTTTAAGATCATGTCCTCCTTTTTCATTTATGTCATGGTGATGAAAGAACCAGTCCGGCCAGGGTCATCGGAGAAGATGACCGGCCTTTGGCTTTGGCGATGAGCTGGAAGTGTTCTAAGCCATTGGATGGATTCAAAATGTTTTAATCAAAGACGTTGCTTGTGATGACCAAATGTGTATCGCGCTGACTAGTGTGTACCATGGAACGCGCGTTTTTAACCACTTGATCTGCCACCTCAATTAATGACGGAGATCAAGTGGTCCATGTTTTTTTGATTATCTGATTTTTATTTTTATTTCTCCTATTTTCATTAATTCATATTAACTTTAATATTGATCCAAAAAACATGAGAGTTTCACAAAAAATTTCTAAATAAAATCCTCTTTCATTTTCTGAATTAAAATTATTTTTTGGATCATTATTAATATTTTTCATGATTTAATTGATTTTATGATTATTTTTAATTGTTTAAACATACTTTTAGGTTTCCAAAAATTCTGAAATTTTTTCTCCAAGGTCCTTTGACCTTGTTTGACCTATGATAAATCTCATGGCTATTTATTTGGGGTTTTGATGAGTTTTAGGAAATTGACCAACCATATTTAATTTAATGCATTATTTTTATTATATTTAATTGAATAAATGCCAAATTAATTGTGTAGAGCCATTTTGATTGACTTTGTGAGTTTGACTTGTTTTGTTGGGCCTTGGTCAACGTTGATTTGACTTTGCTAGGTTAAGATAATTGGATTTAGGGGATAGATGGAATATACATTCCATCTCCCAAAATGAATGAATGATATTAACTTGGTAAAATTCCTCCTTTCTCCAATTTGTGTTTGATCCATTTCCCCCTCCCTCTTTATCTCACCCACCTTCTTTATGCATTCATGTCATGGACCTATAATATCTTCATATCCTTAGGCTAGTTGATTGCAAAATCAACATAAGTATGGATGAGATTAGGTCCCCCACTTTGCATATTCTTTTTGTGTGTGATATGTTTCATGAGCATAGTTCATCATACTATGTCTCTAACATGCATTAACACCAAAATTCTATTGCCCGGTGTAGCGGTAAATACATGATCATCAAGCTATGGATAAGCTAGACATCAAATAACAAGAGTTTCCACCGCGCTTTTATTAATTCCAAGGGAAAAAGAAAAAAGTACGAATAAAACCCAAAAGTAAGATGTTTTCAAATCAAAACTAATAAAATGCCAGAGATTACGGGTAAGGGGGTTGGTTACACAGAGGGAAGGTGTTAGCACCCAAAGTGTCCTAGGTACTCCTAGGGAGCCCTTTTTTGTGTGCATATGTATTTTGTACAAAATGATGTTTACAAACAAATAGAATGGGGGGATCAGAAAAGAATTTGTTAATTATATTTTTGTGTTTGACAAGACCTTCGGACTTGTGCCTACGTACCAACATAAAAATGAGGGATCAAAACCTCGTAGTTCGTGATACAAATTTCAAAGTGGATGCATTATTTTTAACGAAAATTAAGGTTGAAAGGCACAAAGGCCTAGAAAATGTTTTGAATGAGTTAATTCTTTTTTGGATTTTTTGAAAGTTTTAGGTCAAGTATAGTTAAGTCTATTTACAAGTTTGATTAAGAAAAGAAGTTTGAAAATACAATGGCATAAGGCCAAAGTTTCTAGTTTGCAAAGTGGTCAAAATTTAGAAAATAACAAGTTCAATCAAAGAAGTTTTTTTAAAGGAGGGAGAGATTTTGAAATTAAATAAATGGGAAGGAGATGAAGAGACTAATCCTATGTACAAAATTAAAAGTTAAGAGTTGAAAAGATCTGACCGATGGGTAGCAATCCAATAGGCAAGAATACCATATAGAAACCCCAAATTCCCTTGGATATTAGAATCAAGCAACAAACAATGTATACAATATTAACTTGAAGAGCATGGCGTCAAATAAAGATAGCCCCATCCAAGCCTTGGCCACTCCATAATCTTCTTCAAATTGGCCCATGTAGCAGATGAATTCCACAAGTCACAGGTTCAAAATAACAACTTCACAATGATCATGTTGCAGATGAACTCAAAGGGATCTTCAAACATGTATCAGATGAAGTTTCAAACTGCAAGCACTTGGCTTCATAAAAGTTGGCATTGGCCAAGTCCTTTAGCATAGGAATGTTGCCTAAATTCTAAACCCAATTGTCCAAGATCAAGTCAACAGTCCACACAATAGTCTTGTAGGTATTTTTGTTTCTTATTATGTACATTAATGGTCAAAGACCATACAAATAAACAAAATATACACAAGTAAGATATATCCCACAATATGGTCCAAATGGACAAATTGAAAATGTCATTAACATAAACAATTAGAATGGTATGAATAATGGAAAATGAATAGAACTTAAAAAAATTAAAATGCATTAAAATAATAGACTTGAGATTAAATGTTAGTTGTTAATAAGTTTGAAGTTAGTATTGTTTTGATTTTGCTTTTGTTTTAAGTCATTCTTTGGAGAACACTCAACCCACTTATCACAAGCATGAATCCTTGAGCCAAGACATCTTCCAAAGGAAGGAAAAAAGGTCAAGTTTCCATACAATACCATGACTGAGGGGAGACTTACAATCTCACTAACTAGAATGCTATGCCTTTTTGTGTCAAAAATTTAGCGCTATGTTAAGCAATCGTAATTGGACTTATATAGAAGTCACAACTATTTCAGGCCGGGCAATAGAATTTTGGTGTTAATGCATGTTAGAGACATAGTATAATGGATTATGCTCATAAAACATACCACACACAAAAAGAATATGCAAAAGAGGTGGCCTAATCTCATCCATACTCATGTTGATTTTTCAATCAACTAGCTTTAGGACTTTGGGATATCATAGGCCAAATGGAATGGATGTATACAGAAAGGGAATTAGATGAAGAGGGAGGGGAATGGATTATAACTCATATTGATCAAAGGAGGACTTTTACCAAATTAATATCATTAATTCATTCTGGGAGATGGAATGCACATTCCACCAATCCCCTAAACCCAATGATATTAACCTAGCAAAGTCAAATCAACCTTGACCAAGGCCCAACAACACAAGTTAAACTTACACAAACCATCACAAGAGGTCAACACAATTATTTGGCATTTATTCAATTTAAAAATACTAAAATAATGTATTTAAATTAAATATGGTTTGTCAAATTCCTAAAACCTCATCAAAACACCAAAGAAATGGCCATGAGATTCATCATAGGTCAAACAAGGTCAAAGGACCTTGGAGAAAAAATTTCAGAATTTTTTAAGACTTAAAAGTATTTTTAAATAATTAAAAATAATCACAAAAATAATTAAATCATGAAAAATATTAATAATGATCCAAAAAATAATTTTAATTCAAAATATGAAAGAGGAAAATATTTGAATTTTTTTGGTGAAACTCCCATATTTTTTGGATCAACATTAAAATTAATATGAATTAATGAAAATCAAATGAATGAAAACAAAAATCAAAAAATCAAAAAAACGTGAGCCACTTGATCTCCCTCATTAATTGAGGTGGTAGAACAAGTGGACACAAACGCGCGTTCAATGATGGAACCTAGTCAGCGCGCCACACGCGTGGTAATCAAAACCAACGCCTAAGATTAAAACGTTTTGAATGTATCCTGTGGTTGGGAGACGTGCCAACACACCGCTGGAGCCAGAGCTCCAGTCTTCTTCTCCGATGGACCTCACCAGACAGGTCCACCTTCAACCATCACCAAAATAAAAAAGGAGGACATGATCTGAAAGAAAAAATGGCATAAAGCACAAATCTGACCTCAATTTTAACTAACTCCAAATATATAAAAAGCTATGAGGAGTTGAATTTTGAGGTGTGACAACTGAGTTGCTTCGGTTTGACCTCAAAGCAACTCAATCTTATTATTGATATTAGTAGGACTTCAGACAACCAAATATCCAAGAGAATTAATGAGAATTGAGTGAGAATCGCAGAGAAGAAGTTTTCTGAAATTTACCTTCAATGCTGAGGAGAAATGGATCTTGATTGCTTCAACCTTGATCTGATCACACTTGAGAAGCTTGCAGGAGAGGTTTGGCAATGGTACAAAGCTTTGGATCCTGGAGTTTGTGAATCTCCAAACAGTGAGATTCAAACTCAATTTTCAAGTTGAAAATTATTAGGTTTTCCTTTGAAATGTGAGGGTTTCAATTGGGGCGTAAAGCTGGCGCGTAAGGTGTGTTTGAATTGAGATCCAAGGGCCTGTATTTATAGCAATTGGGACTGATATTTGCACACTTGAAAAATTGCTAAATTTGGACGTTTTAGGCACAAGCTTGCATGGGAGTGTACATGCCCATGAAGCAATCCAATTTGATCCATGTACATTCATTCTAAAGTTCTAATGAGGCTTGGATGTCAAGGCAATGTGAAATGTGATTTTTGGCATTTGATTTCTTCCAATCGTGCAGCTCTATTAAAGCCATGCGCAGACCTAGCAAACTTTGTCCAAAATGCATGAACTTAGGTTCTTTGGAAAGCTTAGATCAAGGGGAACAACTTTGATGTTGAACACTTTTTCATTTGGAACTTGGATCATGGTAAATTGTGAGGTGGAAGTTTGGAAATTTCAACATGTTGAAATGTTTTCTAAGTGTCAAGTCATATATCTCAATATTCCTCTTTGCTTAACTTTTTATGTGAGCTTCAAATGCGAAAGGTGTCTTCATCAAAGTTGTAGCTCTTCCCAATAACTTCAAAATTTTAACCTATTTCATGTCATTTGGATTTATAATGATAGAGTTATGCATTTTTGAAGTTTGTAAAAGTCACTTGTTCAATGGTATAGGTCAAAAATGACCAATAATGTATCCTTATTTCACATGCTCATAAAAGTTGATTTATCTCTAACTCTAAACATAAAAGTTGAAGTAGACATCTTGAATTTGATTGTGAAACTTGGAAATCTTTGATATCATAAAAATTGAGCAAGTTATGGCCTTGGGAAGTTGACTTTTAAATTAGGGTTTATACAAAATGACCTATAATCTTTCAACAAAAACAATGACTTTCCAAGAAAAACTAGCTCTAGACCTAAACATGAAAGTTGTTTGGAATAAAATTTAGAGTAACTTGGCTCTTGGAATCATTTTCATATGATGAAAAGTCTAGGAGATAGGGTCTAGGGAACCCCAATTTTGATCAGATGAATTCCTAGGGTTTCCAATGCAAACCAATTCCAGACTCTTGAAGAAATATTGATCAAAGTAACATGTAAAGATCATGGGGACTCATATATGATTTCTAGAGCCATTGTGGAGCATTCCTTGGTTGAGATCTTAGCAATGAGGGTCTTAAACCCTAGACGTAAACTTGAGCAATCAGAGATGATCAAGTGCCCTACCCACAAAAGAAGTAGACAAATGCAAAGACATATTTTTGGTATTTTTGTTAGTAAATAATAAAATAAAAAGTATGATACAATCACATGGTACTTGGTGATCTCTCCCAAAATAAACCCAATGAGTAAGGGGTAAGGAGGATGCCAAGGTATGATCCCAATGCCAATGCATATGATGAGATAATATGAGGGATCTTAGGGTAAAAATTGGGGTCTTACACATACATATCATATGCATCATGAGGCCTCTTTGGGACCAAAATTTGTTTCTATATGTTGTTATTTAAGTCCATTCTATTGAGTTGATACGAAGAATTTAACCTTCACACCCTATTTAAGGACATTCTAACTGAGGTGGAGAAGGTTAAAATCTTCGTATCGACTCAGTAGAATGGGCTTAAATAAAAAAATATAGAAACAAATTTTGGTCCTTAAGAGACCTCATGATGCATATGATATGAATGTAAAAATAAATATCTATGGGGAAATATTTCCATAAGGGAAAAGAAATCAGAGAGACCAAAGATCCACAGGAGTGTAATGCATTCCATAAGGAAAACTCACTGAGAAGACAAAGACTCTAGGGGGTAAACGGTTACGCGTAGGCCAGGCTACGACTTAAAACAACTGCTGGGGGACTAGAGGAATTCCATAAAATGGAAAGACTCAGCCGGGGAAACAAAACATCTGCAGGGGATTACAAGTAGATTAGGATAAAACTGAAGTTCTTGAATCAATGCAGAGAAAAGCGATTTCACTAAGGAAAAGCGCACCCAACTCAACTAGGGGAAGAAGTAAACTTCAACACAGGAGGAACAAAAATTCATTATCACCTATCGGTCACTGGGTAAGGAGATGAACATATCAAGGATGGCCCGCTGGGAACCACCAGGAGGGAATATTCATTACCGGTTACTGTGTGAGAATAACCTTGCTGGGGAAAACTGCAGAAATAGGATTTACAACTACCAGTTACTGGGAAGAAAACCAAAGATGAGAATACCCGTCACCGATTAAGGTGAATATATCAAGGATGAACTCAAAGGAAATAAAATCCGTCATCGGTTAAGATGAACATATCAAGGATAGTCTTGCCTGGGAATTGTTAAGGAGGATACCCGTCATCGATTAAGATGAACATATCAAGGATAAACCAACTGAAGAAAAAATAGGGATTACATCTATCGGATACTGGATAGAAGACCATCAAAAGAGAAAATCCGTCACCGGTTAGGGTGAACATATCAAGGATAGACTCTGTTGAGGGGAATAGCAGGATTTACAACTACCGGTTACTGGGTAGAAGACCGCAAAGAGGAGGAAACCTGTCATCAATCAGGATGAACATATCAAAGACTATCCCTCTGGGGAACAAAATAGGGATTACAACTACCTTTTTACTGGGTAGAATACCAAGGATGAGAATATTCGTCATCGGTTAGGATGAACATATCAAGGATATTGAAATTCTGGTATCAGATATGAGATGTCGAAGGTAGTGTCACGACACTAATATCTGAGGCACAGAAACAGAAGAAAGATGTAGAGTGGTAATGCAAAAGACACAAGCAATTGTTAACCCAGTTCGGTGCAACTCACCTACGTCTGGGGGCTACCAAGCCAGGAAGGAAATCCACTAAATAGAATCAGTTCAAAGACTCTCCGTACACTTCAACAAGTTACAGTCTTTCTCACATAATCTCTACCCGTGCAATTTCTACCTAAGCACTCTTAGATATGAGAACCCACTCACTTCCCTTCAATCACCCCTGTGATTTTAAACAACAATTCCTTGAGAAAAGAAAACACTTTTCAATAACACACACTTGATTTTACTTCACAGTTTCAATCAAATAGACACACACTTGATCTTCCTTAACAACTTTGATCAAGTAGACACAGACTTGATCTTGCTTCACAACTTTGATCAAGTAGACACACACTCTTGCTTACAAGCTTTGAGTGACAAATTAAAACCATAAATCAGAACAATTCAATCATCTAAGGATGACTTGAATGGCTTACAAGTCTCATGACTAAACAAGATACAAACCCTATCTCTCTCTCTCAGTATTTCCCTCAGTATTGGTTGTGTGTTAAAACAGGTTTTCCAAGTCCCTTTTTATAGAAGCTTTCAAATAGGCTTGGACATCTTGAAAACCCTAAAACTATTTTCCAATTAAATCTTTTCATAACAGCTGGTTAGATCTCCTTGGAAAATGAGTAAATCAGGTTGTAATCAATGATTGAATGCGTCTGCAAATCAGATCTTCAATCATACATAGATTTCCATTAATTGCACAATCACATAATGTAACACCCCGATAAAATAAGATAATTATTTAATTTAAGTTAATAATATATTTATTAATTTAATTAAATAATTGGAATATTATTATTGGAATTATTATTATTGGGTTATTATTTTATTGGAATAAAAGTTAGAATTTAGAAAAGGTCCCATTTGGTAAAAGAGTTATTTTCACGTGAAAAGGGAAAAGAGACAGAAAGTGGAAAAAGAGCAAGAGAACAAGGGTTGAAGGAAGGAAAAGCTTGGAGCTCCGAGATTTGCCGGATTGACTCAGGTAAGGGGGGTTTATCAGCGTTTAATGGGTATTATGGGATAACATGTAATGGGTAGTGATAGACTATTGATTTACCTCTGATTGGAATAATTATGCTGAAAATTGTGAACTTTTGGGATGAACGAATCTGGATTAACATTGAAGGAAATTCGTAGGAATTAGATGCAATAGTGATTAGGATTTGTGAGATTGAATAAGATATGATTTGTGTTAGATGATATGAACGAATAATGTGTAAAATTGGACTGTGGAAGGTTGATTTGGATAGATCTTGTAGCAGAGAAAGCCATAGCAGATCTGGAAATCTGGTTTCTGGTCATACGCGTATGGCACTAGGCAATACGCGTATGAGATGGTCTGGTACGCGTATGGCACTAGGCAATACGCGTATGGATGAGGAAGATGATGTTTTGAACGTAGTTTGGTCTCTGTTGGTACGCGTATGGGGAAGGGATACGCGTAGCATACGCGTATGAGATGGTGTTACGCGTATGGGATTGGCGTAGAAATGGGCAATACGCGTATGGGACTAGGCAGTACGCGTATGGGCAGGATTGTGATTTTCCTGAGCTGTTGTTGCGCAGTTTTTAGCTGTTTAGTTGAGTAACGTAATTCAGCTGATGTATGATATATTAGGGATCATTCCCCGTTGTTTTGAGTAGTATAGGTATTAGTAGAGTGTGCTAATACTGTGGTTGTTATTTGGCATGATATGATATGCTTCTGTGATAAAATACTGATGATGTGTGATGGTATGCATGATGCTGTGAATGTATCAGTTATGTGTGCATCTGTGAATAGACTGTTTTATGGCTTAGAGTGTGAGCATATGTCTATTCTTGAATTGTTGTTGATGATGTAGCATTGCTAGGTGATTAGCATGCATATTGTGGCCTTTATGGTGGTAGCTAATTCCCATGGTGAGGAATTAGTGAGTTAGTCATTTTGGACTGTTGTTGATGGTTGCATGCTAGGTGAATTAGCGTGCATAGCATGGCCCTTGGGGTGGTAGCTAATTCCCATGGTGAGGAATTAGTGAGTGAGTCACTAAGTCTCAAATGAGTGGGACTAGTGGGCTTGGTAGCCGTGCCTGGATTTGGACGGTGAGGTGAACTATATGTTCACAAATAGTCGGTACCACATGCATGGAGTCTCATTGCATAATATGTGTATGGCGTATAATATGAATGGATGTATTCCAATATTATACGTGTGTTTGTGTTGATATTGAGTATGAGCATGAATTGTATTGGTATTGAGTATGATATTTGAATTGATGTGCCGTTACCGAATGTGTGATGTGATTAGGGTGATTAATGTGTTAAATTACTTAACATGACATGATATTTTATAATGCTCATTATATTGATTGAGGAACTCACCCTTACAACTATTTTTCAGGTAACGAGCAGTGATTGAGTAGGAGCTAGTCTTTGGAGTCTAGTGTAGTTCCTTAGTGGGTCATGCTCTGGTAGATGTAACATCGGGATGGGATGTTTTGCTACGTTTTCATTTGGTTGTTGAACAACTTTACATGTAATGTATTACATGGTTTGAATGTTGTTAGTTTGTATCCGCTGCGTATTATGCAAATGTTTTAATATTGATTAAATAAATGAGTATGACCAGATATTTTGGAACACAGTGTGAAGTATTTGTGTGACACCCTTAGTTGCATATTTACTCTGATTAATGTTTTGATGTTTTAATTTAATTTTGGGGTATTTTAGAAGGGTGTTACATTAGTGGTATCAGAGCATAGTCGGTCGAGTCGAGTCGTAATTATTCTGTTCCCTGTACGGGATAGGTGTTGTGTAGCCCTATCAGTACTCATTGTTTAGCTTGTTGGGTTTTCAGAATAGAGATGGCTGGAAGAGGTAGAGATGATGCTGCGATTGCTGAGGCTCTGGGTATGCTAGCTGGAGTACTTGGAGGAAATCCGAATGTTGTGGGAATGGGAGCTGCTCGTCAACTGAGTGAGTTCCAGAAGAACAATCCTCCAATGTTCAAGGGAGCATACGATCCAGATGGTGCTCAGAAGTGGTTGAAGGAGATTGAGAGGATCTTCCGAGTGACTGAGTGTGCCGATAACCAGAAGGTCAGGTTCGGTACGCATATGCTGTCAGAGGAAGCAGATGATTGGTGGGTTGCTACCCGCACTGAGTTGGAATCTGCTGGGAATGCTGAGATCACTTGGGCTGTGTTCAGAGAGAGATTCCTGAGGAAGTACTTTCCAGAGGATGTTAGAGGAAAGAAAGAGATAGAGTTCTTGGAATTGAAACAGGGCAACCGGTCTGTTACTGAGTATGCTGCTAAGTTCACAGAGCTGTCGAAGTATTACACTCCCTATAACGAGGCTACTGGGGAATTTTCAAAGTGTGTGAAGTTTGAGAACGGGTTACGTCCCGAGATCAAGCAGGCTATTGGATATCAGCGGATCAGAGTGTTTTCTGACTTGGTTGACTATTGCAGGATTTTTGAACAGGATACCAAGGCTAGAGCAGAGAGCTATCAGCAAAGGGTTGATAGGAAAGGCAAGAATCAGAATGATCGTGGAAAACCGTATGCAGCTGGCAAGGGTTTTCAGAGACAGAGTGGGATGAAGAGGCCTAGTGGGGGAGACTCTAGTGCCCCTGCTAAGTGTTTCAGATGTGGTCAGGCTGGACATCGGATCCATGAGTGTACCAGTACTGAGAAGAAGTGTTACAAGTGTGGAAAAGGTGGTCATTTGGCTGCAGAGTGTCGGTCGAAGACTGTGACTTGTTTCAACTGTGGAGAGTTGGGTCATATTAGTCCACAGTGTCCTAAGCCGAAGAAGGAGAATCAGTCGGGAGGCAAGGTCTTTGCTTTATCGGGATCTGAGACTTCTGCAGATGATCGTTTGATCCGAGGTACGTGTTATATTAATGGCTTTCCTCTTGTAGCTATTATTGACACAGGTGCGACTCATTCCTTTATATCTTTGGATTGTGCTGTGAAACTTAAGTTAGAGATATCTGAGATGCATGGTAGTATGGTAATTGATACTCCTGCGAAGGGTTCAGTGACTACTACTTCAGTTTGTTTGAATTGTCATTTGAGTATTTTTGGTAGAGACTTTGGAATGGACCTAGTGTGTCTTCCACTAGTGCAGGTTGATGTTATCCTGGGTATGAACTGGTTGGTGTTTAACCGAGTCTATATCAATTGTTTTGATAAGACTGTGATCTTTCCTGAGATTGAGGAAGGAAAGAGTTTGTTTCTATCCGCGAGGCAGGTGAATGAGGAAGTAGCAAATGGGGCAGAGTTGTTCATGCTGTTAGCTACTTTGGAGGCTAAAGATAAACTGGTGATTTGCGATCTAGCTGTGGTGTGTGATTTTCCTGATGTGTTTCCTGAAGAAGTGAATGAATTGCCGCCAGAGCGTGAAGTTGAGTTCTCGATTGATTTATTACCTGGTACTAGGCCGATATCGATGGCTCCGTACCGTATGTCTGCTGTTGAGTTAACTGAATTGAAGAGTCAGTTGGAAGATCTGTTGGATAAGAAATTTATTCGTCCGAGTGTGTCACCGTGGGGTGCACCAGTGTTATTGGTTAAGAAGAAAGAAGGTACTATGAGGTTGTGTGTGGACTACAGACAACTGAATAAAGTGACGATCAAGAATCGGTATCCTTTGCCGAGGATTGATGATTTGATGGATCAGTTGGTTGGTGCGAGTGTGTTCAGCAAAATAGATTTGAGATCTGGATATCATCAGATACGTGTGAAAACTGAGGATATTCAGAAGACTGCTTTCAGAACAAGGTATGGACATTATGAGTATTCTGTAATGCCTTTTGGTGTGACTAATGCGCCTGGAGTGTTTATGGAGTATATGAATAGGATTTTCCATCCGTATCTAGACCAGTTTGTTGTGGTGTTTATTGACGATATTTTGGTGTATTCGAAATCTGAAGAAGAGCATGCTGAGCATTTGAGAATGGTTTTAAGAGTTCTACGAGAAAAGAAGTTATTTGCTAAACTGTCAAAGTGTGAATTTTGGTTAGACGAGGTTAGTTTTCTTGGTCATGTGATTTCAAGAGGTGGTGTTGCTGTTGATCCTTCTAAGATAGAAGCGGTATCTAAGTGGGAAGCTCCGAAGTCAGTTTCTGAGATAAGGAGTTTTCTTGGACTTGCAGGTTATTATAGGAAGTTCATTGAGGGATTTTCTAAGTTGGCGTTACCGTTAACGATGTTGACTAGAAAGGGGCAAGCGTTTGTTTGGGACTCAAAGTGTGAAGAAGGTTTCCAAGAGTTAAAGAGAAGGTTAACTACTGCTCCTATTCTGATATTACCAAGTCCGTCGGAATTGTTTGAGGTTTACTGTGATGCTTCATTGTTGGGTTTGGGTGGTGTTTTGATGCAGAATAAGCAGGTTATAGCTTATGCTTCGAGACAATTGAGGGTTCATGAGAGGAACTATCCGACACACGATTTAGAGTTGGCAGCTGTGGTATTTGTTCTGAAGTTATGGAGGCATTACTTGTACGGGTCAAGATTTGAGGTTTTCAGTGATCATAAAAGTTTAAAGTATTTGTTTGATCAGAAAGAGCTGAATATGAGACAGAGGAGATGGTTAGAGTTTCTGAAGGATTATGACTTTGGTTTGAATTACCATCCGGGTAAAGCAAACGTAGTGGCTGATGCATTGAGTCGGAAATCATTGCATATGTCTATGTTAATGGTTAAAGAATTGGATTTAATTGAGCAGTTTAGAGACTTGAGTTTGGTGTGTGAGAGTACTCACAATAGTGTTAAATTGGGAATGTTGAAGTTAACGAGTGGTATTCTGGATGAGATTAGAGAGGGTCAGAAATCCGATGTGCTTTTGGTTGATAAGTTGACTTTAGTGAATCAAGGTCAAGGTGGTGAATTCAGAGTTGATGGGAATGGTGTTTTGAAATTTGGTAATCGGGTGTGTATTCCGGATGTTACTGAGTTTAAGAAGAGTATTCTTGAGGAGGGACATCGTAGTGGCCTGAGTATTCATCCTGGAGCTACGAAGATGTATCATGATTTGAAAAAGTTATTTTAGTGGCCGGGAATGAAAAGAGAAATTGCAAGTTTTGTTTATTCTTGTTTGACTTGTCAGAAGTCGAAGATTGAGCATCAGAAGCCGTCTGGGCTAATGCAACCGTTGGCTATTCCAGAGTGGAAGTGGGATAGTATCAGTATGGATTTTGTTTCTGGTTTACCGAGGACAAGTAAGAATTTTGAAGCTATTTGGGTGATTGTTGATAGATTGACGAAATCGGCTCATTTCATTCCGATCAGAATGGATTATCCGTTAGAGAGATTAGCTGAGTTGTATATTGAGAAGATTGTAAGTTTGCATGGTATTCCGTCGAGTATTGTTTCAGACAGAGATCCTAGATTTACATCGAAGTTCTGGGAAGGTTTGCAGAGGGCTTTGGGAACTAAGCTGAGATTGAGTTCTGCATATCATCCGCAGACTGATGGTCAGACTGAGAGGACGATTCAGTCATTGGAAGATCTTTTGAGAGCTTGTGTTTTGGAAAAAGGAGGTGCTTGGGATTGTTATTTACCTTTGATTGAGTTTACCTACAACAATAGTTTTCATTCGAGCATTGGTATGGCACCGTTTGAAGCTTTGTATGGTAGGAGATGTCGGACACCTTTATGTTGGTATGAGTCCGGTGAGAGTGCTGTGGTTGGACCGGAGATTGTTCAACAGACTACGGAAAAGATTAAGATGATTCAGAGAAGATGAGAATTGCTCAGAGTCGTCAGAAGAGTTATCATGACAAGAGAAGGAAGTCACTTGAGTTCCAAGAGGGAGATCATGTGTTTCTTCGTGTTACTCCGATAACTGGAGTTGGTCGAGCTTTGAAGTCGAAGAAGTTGACACCTCGATTTATTGGTCCTTATCAGATTTTGGAGAGGATAGGGGAGGTAGCCTATCGTATCGCTTTACCGCCGTCGCTTGCGAATTTGCATGAGGTGTTTCATGTGTCTCAGTTGAGGAGGTACATTCCTGATCCGTCGCATGTAGTCCAAGTAGATGATGTACAGGTGAGAGATAACCTGACTGTTGAAACATCACCTATGAGGATTGAGGATCGAGAGTTGAAGCAGTTGCGGGGTAAAGAGATTGCCTTGGTGAAGGTAGCTTGGGGAGGACCAGCAGGTGGCAATGTGACTTGGGAACTTGAGAGTCAGATGAAAGAGTCCTATCCAGAGTTATTCGCTTGAGGTATGTTTTCGAGGATGAAAACTCTTTTAGTGGGGGAGAGTTCTAACACCCCGATAAAATAAGATAATTATTTAATTTAAGTTAATAATATATTTATTAATTTAATTAAATAATTGGAATATTATTATTGGAATTATTATTATTGGGTTATTATTTTATTGGAATAAAAGTTGGAATTTAGAAAAGGTCCCATTTGGTAAAAGAGTTATTTTCACGTGAAAAGGGAAAAGAGACAGAAAGTGGAAAAAGAGCAAGAGAACAAGGGTTGAAGGAAGGAAAAGCTTGGAGCTCCGAGATTTGCCGGATTGACTCAGGTAAGGGGGGTTTATCAGCGTTTAATGGGTATTATGGGATAACATGTAATGGGTAGTGATAGACTATTGATTTACCTCTGATTGGAATAATTATGCTGAAAATTGTGAACTTTTGGGATGAACGAATCTGGATTAACATTGAAGGAAATTCGTAGGAATTAGATGCAATAGTGATTAGGATTTGTGAGATTGAATAAGATATGATCTATGTTAGATGATATGAACGAATAATGTGTAAAATTGGACTGTGGAAGGTTGATTTGGATAGATCTCGTAGCAGAGAAAGCCATAGCAGATCTGGAAATCTGGTTTCTGGTCATACGCGTATGGCACTAGGCAATACGCGTATGAGATGGTCTGGTACGCGTATGGCACTAGGCAATACGCGTATGGATGAGGAAGATGATGTTTTGAACGTAGTTTGGTCTCTGTTGGTACGCGTATGGGGAAGGGATACGCGTAGCATACGCGTATGAGATGGTGTTACGCGTATGGGATTGGCGTAGAAATGGGCAATACGCGTATGGGACTAGGCAGTACGCGTATGGGCAGGATTGTGATTTTCCTGAGCTGTTGTTGCGCAGTTTTTAGCTGTTCAGTTGAGTAACGTAATTCAGCTGATGTATGATATATTAGGGATCATTCCCCGTTGTTTTGAGTAGTATAGGTATTAGTAGAGTGTGCTAATACTGTGGTTGTTATTTGGCATGATATGATATGCTTCTGTGATAAAATACTGATGATGTGTGATGGTATGCATGATGCTGTGAATGTATCAGTTATGTGTGCATCTGTGAATAGACTGTTTTATGGCTTAGAGTGTGAGCATATGTCTATTCTTGAATTGTTGTTGATGATGTAGCATTGCTAGGTGATTAGCATGCATATTGTGGCCTTTATGGTGGTAGCTAATTCCCATGGTGAGGAATTAGTGAGTTAGTCATTTTGGACTGTTGTTGATGGTTGCATGCTAGGTGAATTAGCGTGCATAGCATGGCCCTTGGGGTGGTAGCTAATTCCCATGGTGAGGAATTAGTGAGTGAGTCACTAAGTCTCAAATGAGTGGGACTAGTGGGCTTGGTAGCCGTTCCTGGATTTGGACGGTGAGGTGAACTATATGTTCACAAATAGTCGGTACCGCATGCATGGAGTCTCATTGCATAATATGTGTATGGTGTATAATATGAATGGATGTATTCCAATATTATACGTGTGTTTGTGTTGATATTGAGTATGAGCATGAATTGTATTGGTATTGAGTATGATATTTGAATTGATGTGCCGTTACCGAATGTGTGATGTGATTAGGGTGATTAATGTGTTAAATTACTTAACATGACATGATATTTTATAATGCTCATTATATTGATTGAGGAACTCACCCTTACAACTATTTTTCAGGTAACGAGCAGTGATTGAGTAGGAGCTAGTCTTTGGAGTCTAGTGTAGTTCCTTAGTGGGTCATGCTCTGGTAGATGTAACATCGGGATGGGATGTTTTGCTATGTTTTCATTTGGTTGTTGAACAACTTTACATGTAATGTATTACATGGTTTGAATGTTGTTAGTTTGTATCCGCTGCGTATTATGCAAATGTTTTACTATTGATTAAATAAATGAGTATGACCAGATATTTTGGAACACGGTGTGAAGTATTTGTGTGACACCCTTAGTTGCATATTTACTCTGATTTATGTTTTGATGTTTTAATTTAATTTTGGGGTATTTTGGAAGGGTGTTACACATAACACCAGACATTCACACTTAATGTTCTGTGTACAGGATGTCATGACATCGGGTCTGACATCCTGGAACAATCCTGCATAATTCCATAATTCCTTTTATAATTTCCAGCAGGTACATAATATCAGATGTCATGACATCGTGTATGACATTCTGAAACAATCCTGCATGATCATGTTCTTGAACTCCAGCAGGTACAGATTATCAGATTCCATGACATTGTGTATGACATTCTGAAAAAATCCTGCATGATTATGTTCTTGAACTCAAGCAGGTACACAAGATATCTTATGTTAAGACATCACACACAACATCTTGTGAACACTCTTTGTTTTACCAAAATTGCTGCCAACACTTAGAACCAACAAATATACTCAAGCAGGGGAAGAAAGATATCCGTCACTGGTTAGGATGAACGTATCAAGGATATACTTCATGGGGAAATGTGAAAACGAATTCGTTGGGGAAAAAGTTTCTCTTTCTGGGTATTGGGCAAAAGTGAAAAGCATGAGAAGAATATTACCAGTTACTAGGTAATAGGCTCTCAGGGGACCGAAAGCATCTTTCTAGGTAAGATCTAGAAAGAAAAGGTCAATCAAGACCCAACCCAATGAGGATATAGCTCAAGGGGAGTAATTCCATCCAGGTAATCAACTGTGGAGGAAACTAAAACAATGATCATCCACGAGGAAATAACTCAGTGGGGAAAGGGGAAAGGTTAAAATCTTTCTTCTTAAGGGGTCGACACTCTACAATTGAAGGATGACAGACGCCATATTTGTATGGGGATAAAGTACCGCCATAACAAAGAATAAGAATCTCAGACAATGAATCAACAAATGTGATTATGCAAAAATATATAATCATGAAATTATATGAGTGTATATCTATATTTATATGTATATGTACATGTATGGTGATTATGTTGACAAAACGATCGCAAAGGATACAAAGGTGTCGCAAAAAAATTGAATCATCGGTACAATCCTCGGTCAATCCACAACAAAGGGATACAACTGCCGGAGAACAGGGAAATCACCACCCCAAAGGCTCTATATTATCCGGGGAAAGAAGAGATCTGCCGAGGAAAGGAAACATTATCGAAACTGTAGAGAATTTTAGGTCAACACCATATCAAATGGGCGACAACCATACAGAGGATAAACACAAACAGCTACTCAGAAACCAGGAGGAACCTCTAACTGGGAGTGAGTTGGATGGCTACTGGCGAAGAAACCAATGCGATCTACGGGGGAAATCGACCTTACTCTACTGAAGATCAAAATAGAAAATCAACCCTGCTGAGGAACACACAAACTCTGCCTGGGAGTAAATCAACCAACTCAGCTAGGAAAAGTACAGAAGCTCCGCTGAGGATCAAACACTCCGAAGGGGAACTGGACCAACAAACTCGGCTAGGGATACCCGAAGGGTTATCTGCTTGGGGGACCCATTAATGCTCCGCACTTAGGACCTGCTGTTTTTCGAAATGCTGTTGATATTGCTTTAAAACTGCCTCTGAAATTTTTTTGCTTTTATATGTTTAAGAAAATGATTTTGATTAAAAATTTTGATTAAAAATTTTAATTTCAAAAATGATCATAATAAAATTTAAAACTATTTGGCTGAAATAAATAAGAGTAGAAACAATTGGATAAAAGCTCAACTTTATTTAATAGAATGGTAGTCTGTAAATGACAAGACTCCATAGATCTTTACAAAGTTGAAAATGGTAATTTACATGGAAAAAGGTTACATTGAATACAATTAACCGCTAATCCTTCTACCAACTCTTGATATCCACTGTGCTTTTGGCGACTGCTGGAGATAGTGAACCCAAATCTGACAATGTGCTCAAGATAAGTCTTTAAAACCAAAGATCCGCAGGATGTAGTTACTTGCCATAATCTCTAATTTTTTCATAAATTGCTCCAAGGTGGGGTACTCAATTTATCGGGATAAATTTATTTTCTGTTTTATGTCTCTAATTTTTTCCTGGATCGCCCTTTCGGGTTTTCAATCCACCGAGACACTCTTTTTGCCTAAGCCGTCCTTTCAGGTTTTCAACATAGCGAGTTGTTCTTTTCTTTTTAGGCGAAGCATTTCTTGACTGCATCCGCGTTCACAGGACAAGTGAACTCTTCACCATCCATAGTTGTAAGAACCAAAGCACCGCCTGAAAAGGCTCTCTTAATAACATATGGGCCTTCATAATTAGGAGTCCATTTTCCTCTAGAATCTGGTTTGAACGACAAGATCTTCTTAAGCACAAGGTCACCTTCTTTGAACATACGAGGTCTGACCTTCTTATCAAAAGCTTTCTTCATCCTTTGCTGATATAACTGACCATGACACATGGAAGTTAATTTCTTCTCTTCAATCAAGTTCAACTGATCAAAACTGGTCTAACACCATTCAGCCTCAGTCAACTTGGCTTCCATGAGCACACACAACGACAGAATTTCAACCTCTACGGGGAGCACTGCTTCCATACCATATACAAGAGAGAAAGGGGTTGCCCTTGTTGAAGTGCGGATGGATGTATGATACTCGTGCAAAGCAAATGGGAGCATCTCATGCCAATCCTTATACGTCACAACCATCTTCTGGATAATCTTCTTTATGTTTTTGTTCACAACTTCAACAACCCCATTCATCTTAGGTCTCTAGGGGGAAGAATTATGGTGTGCAATCTTGAAGTCTTTGCAAAGAGCTTCCATCATATTATTATTCAAGTTCGATCCATTATCAGTAATGATCTTACTTAGCACACCATATCGGCATATGATCTAATTCTTGATAAACCTTACAATAACTTGCTTGGTTACATTTGCATATGATGCCGCTTCAACCCATTTTGTGAAGTAGTCAATAACCACCAAAATGAAACGATGTCCATTCGATACCTTGAGCTAAATTATCCCAATCATGCCAATTCCCCACATGGAAAAGGACCATGGATAGGAAATGACTTTCAATAGTGTCGGAGGAACATGAATCTTATCTGCATATATTTGACACTTGTGGCATTTCTTCACAAACTTGCAACACTCAGATTCCATTGTCAGCCAATAGTAACTTGCTCACAACATCTTCTTCGCCATTGCATGTCCATTGGAATGAGTACCAAAGGAACCTTCCTGCACTTCAGTCATCAACAAGTCTGCTTCGTGTCTATCTACGCATCTGAGCGGAATCATATCGAAGTTTCTCTTGTACAGTACATCTACGTTCAAGTAGAAATTTCCGGCTAATATTCTCAAAGTCTTATCTTTCAAAGATGCCCCAGACGGGTAAATCTGACTTTGAAGGAAACATTTGATGTCGTAATACCACGACTTTTCGTCTTTGACTTCTTCAGCAGCAAACACATGAGCTGGTATATCAAGATGCATCACAGTCAAATTGGAAACCTCATTCCAATATTTCACTACAATCATTGACGCCAATGTTGCAAGAGCATCTGCCATCCGGTTTTCATCTTGAGGAATATGATGAAACTCAACCTTTGTAAAGAAAGTTGAAATCCTCCTCGCATAATCTTTATATGGTATCAAACCGGGTTGATTCGTCTCTCATTCACCTTTGATCTGATTCACAACCAAAGCTGAATCTCCAAAGACATCTAAATGCTTGATTCTGAGATCAATGGCCTCTTCGAGCCCCATAATGCAAGCTTCATATTTTGCCTTGTTGTTTGTACACTTGAAAGTCAATCTAGCTGTAAACAGAAAATGCATGCCTTGAGGAGTAATGACCACTGCCCCAATACCATTCCTATACTGATTAACAACTCCATCTAATACCATGCCCCAACGGGAACTAGGTTCTGGCCCTTCTTCAAGCAATGGTTCATCACAATCCTTCATTTTCAAGTATAAGATCTCTTCATCAGGAAAAATATATTGCACTAACTGGTAATCATCAATCGGTTGGTGAGCAAAATGTTCAACCAAGATACTACCTTTGATCGCTTTCTGAGATCGGTATTTAATATCTTACTCTGATAATAACATATGCCAATGGGCAATTCTCCCAATTAAAGCAGGCTTCTCAAATATATACTTGATTGGATCCATTTTGGATATCAACTAAGTGATATGATTCAACATATACTGACGCAGACGCTTAGCATCCCAAGCCAATGCGCAACAAGTCTTCTCAAGCATAGAATACCGAGTCTCACAGTCGATGAACTTCTTACTGAGGTAGTAAATTGAAAATTCTTTCTTTCCAGCCTCATCTTGCTGGCCAAGAACACAATCCATACTATCTTCAAGCACAGTCAAATACATTATCAATGGTTTTCCTTCCACAGACGGAGACAAAATCGGAGGCTCAAGCAAATATTCTTTGATACTATCAAAAGCTTTCTGATAGTCTTCGGTCCAATCACAAGACTGATCTTTCCGAAGAAGCTTGAATATAGGCGCACATGTGGCAGTCATGTGTGAAATGAATCTTAAGATATAATTCAAGCGGCCGAGAAAACCTCTGACTTGCATCTTTGGTAAGTTGCCCCAGCATTCTTTAGACCGAAAGGCATCACTCTATAATATAATATTCCCCAGGGTGTAATGAATGTGGTCTTCTCCATATCTTTGGGTGCCATCTTGATCTAATTATATCCAGAAAATCCATCCATAAACAAAAAGACTTTGAATTTAGCAGTATTGTCTACCAACATATTGTAGCGGTGTATTCGTCACTTTATGATTTATTGACTAAATCAAAAGCAAAGCATACAAAGATAGAGTCGCCACCGCACTTTTATTTATCCAAAGGAATGGCTAAAAAGCGAACAAAAGCCTAAGAAGTTTTACACATAGAAAACTAATGAAAGGTCAGAGATCTAGGTAAGGGGGTAATTATGCAAAGGGAAGGTGTTAGGAACCCAATGCATCCTAGGTACTCCTAGGGAACCTCTTTTCACAACTTGTTGTATCATTATTGTTTATGAAATATTTTTGTGCAAACATTGATTGTAGGGATGAGAAAAGAATATACAATTTTTATTATTTTTTGTGTTTGGATGGATGAAACCCATTGCCTACGTACCTTTTCATGAAAGATAAGGATCAAAACACCGTAGTTCGGCTAAAAGATTTCCAAAAAGTAAGTGGATTGATTTTAGACAAAAGCCTTAAGGTCTTTCATTATCAAAGGGAGAAAACTCAACCTGAACAACCACAAGTCCACCATGTGAGAACAACTTTGACATACTAGAGGGGTTAACCCTGTTTTCAGTATGGAAGTCTTACAGTTCGATCACTAAGGACAAAAGGTGAGATTCACATCAACCACTAAGATAATTCAGATCTATGGCTAATGCAAGAAAACTTGAGTAAGAAGTGGATAGGGGCCACAAAAAGCAATTGAGTGAGTGAAATTAATCAATTAGAAGTATTCACAAAGATGGCAAAGTTGACATTAGATTCAATTCAGAAGAAGTATTGTGAAAATGAAGTTTGAAAATCAAAGGCTTAAGGCCTAGGTTTCTAGTTTTGAAAAACAAGTGAAAATGTTTGCACAAAAGTTTTTTGGTTTGAGTTAACATGCAAATGGAGGTTGTAAAGAAACAAAAGGTGGGAGGTTAAGGGATGCAAAACTTCTTAGATGTTCACCTCTTGAGATCATATGTAGATGATCCAAGTGATTCCTTTGGAAAAGGCAACAAGCAAATAACAGGTAAACAATGTATCAGGAAAAGCCGAAATAAATGGATACCAGATGCCAATCAATGGAGTTACAGTAGTCTCACAAAACAAAGATGGATACCGGATGCCAATCAATGGACTTACACCAATCTCACAAAATAAAGAAAACATGGATACCGGATGCCAATCAATGGACTTATACCAATCTCACAAAGCAAAGAAAACATGGATACTGGATGCCAATCAATGGACTTACACCAATCTCACAAAACAAAGAAAACAAATGCAATAATCAAGAGGAAACAAGTTGCCAATAAATGGTCTTACACTCGACTCCAAGGAAATGGGATGCCAATTAATGGTCTTAGTCCCAAATCCTACCAGATCACAGGAAACAACTGCCAATAAATGGACTTACAATTGACTCCTCAATGGACAAAGCAAAATGTCACAAAGCAATGAACAATGATCATGAAATGATATACAATTAATGCTCAAAGATGAAAATAATGCACAAAGGCACACACAAACAATTATGCACATATGGGCAAACAAGCAAACAATCATTCAATTAGCACACACTATACACAATCAATGGGCTCAAGCAAGGTTAGGCTTTAGAAACAAGCCAAATGGAATGGGGTGTTTTGAGCTCTTATCCCTAACATTGAGAGTTAGGGTGAAGCAGATGAAATGGAGATGAGGGTTATGCCTCATAGCTCTTATCCCTGGCTTGGGAGAGCTTTAAACAATAGAAAGTGTGGGAGTTCAGAATGTAGGAACTCTTCTCCACATATGGTTGACTCTATAAGATCTTGGGTTCTTATTCACAATGCATCAACACATGGTGTGAGCAAAGATGAATGACACACTGAGTAGCAGGGGATGGATTACACATCCCTTGTATCTGCCAATTTCCTCTTAAGAGGACTTTACCTGCTTGGCACAAAATTAAACAAGCAAAAACATGGCCTCTTAAGAAGGGTTTCAGACAGGTGCCTGCCAATAACAGCAGGTCTTCCAGACTACATGAAGATTAGGGATTATACCTAAGTGGTATGCCAACCACAGCAAAAGCAAAGCAAAGTTCAAATGAACTTAAAGCAACATAGGTACCTGTGTAAACAACTAAACCAATCAGTTCAATACTCAGACAAACAGACAACAATTATATACCAACAGACAATCCCAATGTATAAAACATAAGCCATAAAGCAAACTCAAGTGAGTTATCATCAACCTACAAAACAGAAAATGTTAGCAATCAAAAGCAAATATCAATATTAAAATGATGAAGCATCATCAACCATGGCATTTGCATGCTTAAACCTGAAATCAAAGCTCACATGTAAGCAACAAACCACTAGGTCAAAGCCTAGGGTCAAAGGTGAAGAAAAAATTCAAAACAGGAGATGAAATTCAACACAATGCAACTTCAAACACATATTAACATATCCTAAAAAGGCTCACATCAAAATCATCCAGCAAGGCCATGTATCAAGCAAGAGAAGCCAAAGACAATTTCAAAGCTCATATATGATCATCATGAATGAAAATTCCAAAACAAAACAGAAATGATTCAAATAATTCTGGAAACATTCATGAGCAACCAACACACCCAATACAATCATCACACAATAAATCAGAAGCATCAAAGATCATTTGGCATGGAAATTAAATGGCACAAGTAAGAACAACCAAATGTGTGACACAAATTGTCACACCATGTTAACACAAGCATAAAACAGAAATGGTAAATGAGAAAAATACCAAACCAAGCCTAAAACATCCATCAATATGTCTAGAATCAGCATGTAAAATTTCAAGTCCATTGGATTAAAAACAAGCATTTCATGATAGAAAGAGTAAGGCAATGTCACAAATGCACATGTGTTCAATCAACCTAGAGCAAATAAAATTCCAGCCAGGCACAACTTGCAAACTCATCATCATTAGAAACTACACAAAACAAGGATCATTTTGCAAAACATTGGGGATTAATTGATGCATTTTTCAATTTATTATGATTTTTCTAAGTTAGCATACCAAATGAAATTCAAAAATGATCAAGCATGGCAAAAGAGGAGGGAATAGATGAAAAATGGAATGAAGATTTGAATATTGCACTCGGCAGGAATCGAAGCATGTCCAAATTCAAAAGTGAGCGCACGCCAATACACAAAACGACACCGTTCCCTAAAACCCTAAGCCTGCGTAGATTTGGACGGTTCAAACCGACGCTATTTGCCAAAACCGACGCAATTTTTCCAAAAACCATCGCAATGCATGCATCTTCATCTTCTTCATGATGAAGATGATGAATGTTCACCCTCAAATTTCCAGAAATTCCAGAAATGTCCAGAAATCCACAAAAAGCATATCATTCAAATCCTTATTACATGTACATCATAGATCAACTAACAATTCATTCTAAAACATCATAACAAGTGTGAATCGAGCATGAACATTTTTGGATGCAAAACTTTAATCGCTCATAACTCAATGAATAATGCTCCATTTCGCGCGATTTTTAGCTCAGAATTCTCTACAAACAAAGATCTACACAAATATACACATGGATTTGAGAATCGTGAAGGTCAAAAATCCTACCTCTTGAAGGGCAGGTTCTTGTTTTGCACGATCCACAGCTCTAAATGCTCCAAAGCTGCTCCAGAATCCTTGTTATGATGATTGATGAAGAAGTTGAAGCTTGAGAACGTGTAGATCTAGCTTAATCTTGAATTTCCATTTTCAACTTCATGAGCTTCAACTGCACAATTCTTGCTCGAATTCACCAATTCAACACTTGATCTGCACTAAATCAAAGCTAGGGAACACGAATATGAAGTAAAATTGCAATGCTATTTGAAGAAAATTTGAATTATGAATGAGAGAAAATTTTGGAGGGAAAGAGAATTTGGATCTAGAAATGTGAATTGTGATTAACCTTTCCAATTCTGTTATGATTAGAGTATATATATGCTCTACTAATCACCTTGCTAATCCATGTTTAATTTGGTTAATGAAAATAAGGTGTTTTTGCAAATTAAAAAAATGCATGGTGCATGGGCTAATTACACGTGAACAGTACCCTTGGCTTGATCATTTTCACTTAAAATTATCTTTTAAACTCAATGGCAATGGTAGAAAGTCCATACAATGCACCATTTTTGAATTTTGCAATTTCCCTCCAAAAAAGGCATGGATATGAAAGTGAGATTTTATGTAATGTGATGCATGATTTGGAAATTAGAGGTCAAGAGAAGAATATTGCAAAAAGAACCACTCATTTTGGAGTTTTGGTTCAAAAGTTATGCTCATTTGAAGTTCCATGCACACTTGGCAATGATTGGATCATATCTCCTCAACCACACATAAGATGCTCATGATCTTGGACATTTTGGAAATGGGAGAGAAAGATCTACAACTTTCATGTTCAACAAAATTTAATTTGGAGCTTTCTTAATGATGTAAGATTGAGTTGAAGTTGGTCCAAAACCCTTCCATTTTTGGAAACTTCAAAATATGGGTCACTTTCCATTTTGGGAAATTTTTGACTTGACTTCAAATTCTTCAACCTTGATCTTTGGTATGATGGATAAGCATGATTTAGACATGAATGGGATGAAGAAACTCAATTCTCATATTCAAAACCCACAATTGACTTTGCAGTTGACTTTCTGGGTCTTCAGATGACCATTTATTGCTCAGTGAATGCCTTTGATGTGCTTGACCTGCAATTGCTTCAGCTGCAAGTAACAAGGGTTAATGACATATTTTTGTACTTTTGGTTAGAGATTAAAGAAAAGCAAATGATATACAAATGCAAGCAATTCTTGGTGATCAAGAACCACTCTCAAGAAAGATCCCATCCACAGGGAAGGAAGCAAGGTGTCCAATGATCCTTGAGGCAATGCAATGTTATGATATGATGCCATGAGGGATCTTAGGGACAAAATTGGGGTCTTACAGATGCCCCTATTTAAGGTCATTCTAGCCGGAGAAGTGAAGGTTAAAATCTTCATCTCGACGCGGTAGAATGGGCTTAAATAACAATAATGAGACAAATTTTGGTCCCTAAGAGACCTCATGATGCAAATGTATGCATGTAAAGCAAACAAACTCTGTGGGGATATGTCCACAAAGAAGTAAAGACGATCCATCGGAGTAATACACTCACCAGGAACAGAGACTCTAACAAGACTCTCACGGGGATAACACAAAGAAAAGAATGCGTGAGCAGGACACGACTTTGAATTAGGAAAAAACTTGACACTGCGTGAGCAGGACACGACTTGACTGGAGACCTTACTGGGGAGTAAAGGACTCCAACTGGGGAAAAGATTTCCAAAGGGAACAAATCCATTGGAAAGGCTCAAGCTGACTCAAAGATGCGTGTATTGGTAAAACGCCAACACAACAAGACTATCCGCAAAGGATACCTCGGATGAAAATCCGGACTCAGGCTGGGGAAAGGTCCACATAGAACCTCCTTGCCAGGGAAACTACGTATATTGGGGAAAACGCCAATACAGCAAAAGGGTAAATCACAACAGGAACTCCGCTGAGGAATGTCTAACATAGACTCTCCAGGGGAAGCAAAAAGGATGAGGTGTTACCGGTTAGTGAGTAACAAGCTCAGGAAGAATGAATATCTAAGACTTGTGTACGGGTGAGAGATATCAATCAACCAAATATCTGAGAAAGACCTGAAAAAGGTATATCAACTCAGGAATATCTGACTCCACAGGGGACCGAGGTCATAATAGGGAGCAGAAAGGAAGGAACACCAAGGATACCGGGTTGTAGGCATATAATAGGTGACCGACCAAGGCGTGAATTGGTGTGTGTTCCAAGACACTCATCATCCTGAAGAAAGCTGGAAGAGCAGACTTGTTTATAGGATGGACATTCGATTCTGTAAAGAATGCGAATCATACTCAATTGGGGAAACAAACAAAGGTTTCAACCAAAGAGTGCATGAGATATATTATCTATAGCCGTCAAAACGTAGATAATATACTCGCATGGAAGATTATCCATAACCGGGTTGTAGGTTGTTAAAGGATAGATCAACCAAAATCGTGAATTGGTTTGTGTTCCAAAACACTCATCACCCTGAAGAAAGCTAGAAAAGCAGACTTGTTTATAGGATGGACATTCGATTCTGTAAAGAATGTGAATCATACTCAATTGGGGGAAACAAACAAAGGATTCAACCAAAGAGTGCATGAGATATATTATCTATAGCCGTCAAAATGTAGATAATATACTCGCATGGAAGATTATCCATAACCGGGTTGTAGGTTGTTACAGGATAGATCAACCGAAATCGTGAATTGGTTTGTGTTCCAAAACACTCATCATCCTGAAGAGAGCGAAAGCAAACTTGTTTATAGGATGGACATTCGATTCCACAAGGAATACGAATCTTATTCAGCTGGAGAAAATTTCAAAAGATTTGACACACAGAGTGCATGAGATATATTATCTATAGCCGTTAAAACGTAGATAATATACTCGAAAGGACGATTATCCATAACCGGGTTGTAGGTTGTTAAAGGATAAGTCGACCGAAATCGTGAATTGGTTTGTGTTCCAAAACACTCATCATCCTGAAGAGAGCGAAAGCAAACTTGTTTATAGGATGGACATTCGATTCCACAAGGAATACGAATCTTACTCGACTGAAGAAAGACAAAACTTCAACTGAAGAGCGCATGAGGTATATTATCTATAACCGTCAAAACGTAGATAATATACTCGCATGGAAGATTATCCATAACCGGGTTGTAGTTTGTTAAAGGATGAATCAACCGAAAAGAGAAACAATCGTTACCAACAACAAAAGGGTAGACGAGAGATGACTTACTGGGGATAAATTGCTAGCAAGGCAATCATCCAAACAAAAGGTGAATATTCGACTCCGCAAAAGGACGAAGAATCTTACTCGACTGGGGAAACACGAAAGGCTTCAACCAAATAGTGCATGAGATATATTATCTATAGCCGTCAAAACGTAGATAATATACTCGGAAGGAAGATTATCCATAACCGGGTTGTAGGTTGTTAAAGGATAAATCAACCGAAAAGAAAGGCATCGGAATACCAAACTAGGTATGACAATGATGACCAATCAAAAGGGCGCAACAGACATTACCGACAAAAGGGTAAATGAAAGCTGACTCGCTGAGGATAAAATTGCTTACTCGGAGCAAATACCCAAAAGGAAGGGGAGGACCCGTTGGGGATAAGATTGCTTAATCAAAGCAAACATCCAAAAGGGAAAGGGATATCAATACCAACGACTGGGCAATGATAACCGCAAAGAGGGGATTGCATCTACCGGTTAGTAGGCAGAAAACCACGGAAAAGTAATTGTCATCGGTTGGGATGAACAACAAGGTCAACTCTGCAAGGAGAGAAAATAGGGTTTACTACTACCAAGATAATGGGTAGAAGACCGAAAGATTCCACTAAGGAACAAAGCGAGAAAAATAGGATTTACAACTACGGAAGACTGGGTAGAAAACCACAAAATCCACCACCAACCAGAATGAACCACAAAGGTTACCTCTGCTAGGGGACGAAAGTAGGATTTACAACCACCGGTTAGTAGGTAGAAGACCGTAAAGATAGGACTTACAACTACCGGTTAGTAGGTAGAAGCCAACAAATTCCGCTGAGGATAAGATGAATGAGTGCCGGTTAGTGAGCAACTATTCATTTATACCATAGGGAAGCACAAGAGACAGCCAATAGGAAGCCAATTTAGGATCGATCCAAAAAGGAAAACTGAATCAAGACTCATCCTAATGAGGATAGAACTCAAAAGGGAAAACCCATCCCGTTATGTGTGTTGGGAGGAAACGGAAACAACCGTCATCCACGAGGATATAACTCCGTGGGGAAATGCAGAAGGAATGACAGACACTTTCTGCTTAGGGGCTGACTCTATATTGAGAGATTAGACACCCGACATCTGCCTGGGTAGATCTATATCATCATAAGCAGGAGACGACAAACAAAAGATATATGGCAAAAAAATGCAACATGAATATCTGAATGTTGAAAGTATGCATGAATATGCGTGATTTATGTTTGATGAATGCTGACAAAACAAACATTTCTAACACAAACAGGTCCAGGAATCAAACGCCCGGTACTACACTTCCAGAGGAAAACCCAAGAAATCCCACTAGAAAGCCAATCTGCTGGAGATCTGAATGCTAAAAAGCAAAGATCTACTGGGAAAAATCCAAAGATATCAAGCAATCACAAAATCTCTGAGCGATGGATCATCAATCAACCCAACTGGGGATCAGAAGTTCACAGCAGGCAGAAACTGCCACGAAAGCAACTCTGTTGGGGAAGTGGAGAAATCACGAGATTTTTGCAGGGGGATCATCAATCTTAACTGGGAAAAAGAGCTCGTTGCACAGGCGAAAACTGTTACGAAAACAGAACACACAAGTAGAATCTGGACGCACAAGCAACTCTACTGGGGATACTATCAACAACTCCATTGGGGACGAATCCACTGAGGGAGAAAAGATCACGCAAGTAGATTCTGCCACACAAGCCACTCTACTGGGGATCGGAGACATGAGGAAATCACCAATCTCTGCAGGGGAGAAAGGCCTCAAGAGGTTTCCGGAGGGATCGTCAGTCACAACCGTAGAAAAGAGTTCAATGCACAGGCAGAAACGCCGCAACAACAACTCATGCTAGGGATCAGAGATGTCAGGAAGCAACTAGATCTCTGATGAGGATAAACAGCATAGATGAAGTTCATCATAATAACAACTCCAGTAGGGATCAATCTGAGGAAATGACGAAGTGCTGGAATGTCAACCCACCAAATACCGAATCTTCCAAAGAAAAGCACCCATGCTGGGGAGAGAATAAAGCTGGAGAGGCAAGTTGAAGTCTTCAACAAACACTCTGCTCGAGACTGGCCCACAAAAATGTTCAAACGGCACTCTACTGGGGATGACCCACCATAGGGCTAGAACAACCCTCCACTGGGGATAAAAACCACCATAGGGCTAGTAGAGGCTAGGAGGAAGAATGTTGTACTGCCGGAGGAAATGAAGCTGAACAACTTCAACCATCACTGCGCTGAGCAACCTCGCTGAGGAGAAACCATGAAAGGTTCTATAGGAAAAAGATACAGTTATGCTGGAGATATGAACAAATGTCTTACCCTGTTGGAAAGCATACCACCCTTGGGAGAGCACTGAGAATCTCCTGAGTATCCTTCAATCATTGTGAATGCTCACTTTGTTTAAAAATTGTTTTTGTGAAAAATTTGTTTATTTTGAAAACAATGACATTTTTATCAATTAAAACATGCAAAACATTTGTTGAATTGAAACAAATAAGAGTGCAAATAATTGGATAAAAGCTCAAATTGATTTGATGGAATGGTAGTCTGCAAATGGCAAGACTACATAGATCTGTACAAATTTGAAATCGATGATATATATTGGAAGAGGGCTACATTGAACATAATGACCATTTCTCTACCAATTTGAATCCGATGTATTTGAAGCTTCAGTTGATGATGACTGAGCGAGAATCTCTGACGAAAAGACGGCTGTGAAACAGAAAGTCTTGTCAGGATGCAGTTACTTGCCAAATCCCTAATTTTTGCCTAGATTGCCCCAGAGTGAGGTACTCAATCTAGCGGGATGCAAATTCATTTTTTTCATGTCTCTAATTTTTGCCTGGATCGCCCTTTCGGGTTTTCCACCGAGACGCTCATTTTTGCCTAAGCCGCCCTTTCGGGTTTTCAACTTAGCGAGCTATTCTGTTTTTCTTTTTAGGCAAAGTATTTCTTGACCGCATCTGAATTCACAGGACGAGTGAAATCCTCCCCATCCATTGTTGTAAGCATCATAGCTCCGCCTAAAAGGCTCTCTTAACAACATATGGACCTTCATAGTTTGGAGTCCACTTGCCCCTGGAATCGGGCGCGAAAGACAAGACTTTCTTGAGCACAAGGTCACCTTCTCGGAACAGACGAGGCTTGACCTTCTTATCGAATGCTTTCTTCATTCTCTGCTGATATAACTGACCATGGCACATGGCAGTCAATCTCTTCTCTTCAATAAAATTCAGTTGGTAGTAACGACTCTGAATCCATTCAGCATCAGTCAACTCGGGGTTTGAGGGTATACTTTTTTCTTTTATTTGTTTTTTTTTATTTTTATTTTAAATTTTGATTTTTGAATTTTTATTTTTTTTTATTTTGTTTTTCACCCTCTCTCTTTTTTTTTTTATTACATTTGTAATGCCCCAGTTTGACTGTTTTGAGATTCTCAAGGTGCGTCTGAATGATCTTCTCTTCGTGCTCAAGAAGACGAGTAATCTCATCTGGAATCCCCTTCAACATCATCTTTCTCTGCTTCAAATACAGGGGATTCAAGATTGGGAGATGGCGTTGGATCATTATGTTCAATGAGTTTAGAAATCCCTGCATAATGATTTTGGATAATGAAAAACTTTTGAATTTAAACAAGCAAATCATTATGCAGATGAAAAGATTGCTTTTATTCTTGTTTTTAGGGTTTTTTGTGATCACCGATTTCATGCAAAAAGCAAAAAGTGAAAACAAATGGAAAAACAAATGTTTAACAATGCATTAATTGAATGAAATATCATTGTATATATGATGCCAACAATGTCATCACTCCTCCTTTTGGCATGGGAGAAGGGTTTTTAAACAAAGTGAACCTTTACTTTGATCTATGAATGACTGTAGGAACATCCACAACGACCCAATTGTGGCAGACCCCACCAGGGATGACAAAGTTGCTCGAATCCTCTGCATCCTCTTCCAGAATAGCAGCAGTTTCTTCAGCTTGAGCAGCGTGGATGAAACCTCCACTCTTGAACAACCCTTTGTCGTTGAAGACCCCTGAAGAATAGCCAATTCCAGCCCGGGATTTGTTATCTTCAAGCTCAATCATCTTTCCTAGACCAGCAACTGCACCACATTCAATGGCCAGTTTCGCATCACGATAGGAAGCAAATGAAGGGGACTTCTTCTCAATTGGCTCAGCAATAGACAAAGCTTGGAAAGGTGTTCCAACTTCATCCTCAACATCAATGTATGAGAAAGAAGACAAGTGGCTAACCAGGAATAAATCCATCAAAAGCACTTAGTCTGGCAATTTTCTTTTTGAGCTCACAGTTCTCTTGCTCTAAATGATCCATCAATCTGGAAGAGTCGGCTCTGGTGTAGTACCGGGAAGTGCGTCTTCAAAATAAATGAAGAGCAACAGGGATCAGACCACAAGACCAGAGGGTGAGAACGACACCTGTTTATGCATATGATGCATCCAATGTTTGTGCATATGCTTTGTTTTTATTTCAAAGGAACTCTAGGGTTTTATTTGCAAACTTTGAAATATTGATCATTTTATCGCATATGGAAATATCTCGTCAAATAATTCTTTGCCTTCCATGTCTGAAATTTTTTGCAAAGAAACCCCTTAAGTTCCTAAAAAAAAATCTCATTTTTTGATGATATGGATGCAGATGAATGCATGAATGCATGAATGCAACAATCACACTCAAGGATCAAGCAAAGCACACCAGACAAAGGTCATGGGAAAGCTCATAGTATCCTTAATATCAATCATCCATTTTGGTGGATTATGGTTTTCACCTTATCGACACCCAAGTTCCATTGATATTAACGATACATGAACCGGCTCAATCATCCCTAATATCAATCATCCATTTTGGTGGATTATGGTTTTCACCTTATCGACACCCAAGTTCCATTGATATTAACGATGTCTGAACAACTCGACCATGAATCACGGGTTTGTTGTGAGTCACGAGCATGGAGTCTCGGTTAAGAACCACCCAAAGGGAGTGTACTATGGTTTAAACCTGTCGAACATGTTCTACCAGAGGTTCCCATAGTCATCATCCCATCTTTCAAATATTATCGAAGGAACGAATACTTGTATTCCAAAAAATATTCTCAAGAGAGACTCTTATGAGTGTAGTATCGCGTAACAATCGCATCAGATCTTACATCTGAACGACCTCCGCACTACGTCCTAAAAATAGGCCAAGATGGGCTTGGTAAACTAAGGTCCTTGGCTTCTACGGCACATATCGGAAGAACAATGCCTAACCACAAATAACTTGTGTGACATCATTAATCCAACATGACCTCCACCAAGTGAATGGACTCGCAAGTCAACTTGCTAAGGAATAACTCCACACAAGTCGACGAGACTATGCCATTCTCCTATCATAGGGTGCACTCGAGTTCGGGTATAGAACTCATCTCACAGAGATCACCAAAGCAAGCAAGCAATTGATATATCAAGCAAATCAATCATTACAAGCAATACAGTAATCCCAAATTGTACAACAATATGTCATATAAATAAATAAACAATATCATATAACAAGGGTGAAAAGTAGGCAAACCCACCAGGAAATTTTCAGTCCCCAGCAGAGTCGCCACTTTTCTGTAGCGGTGTATTCGTCACTTTATGATTTATTGACTAAATCAAAAGCAAAGCATACAAAGATAGAGTCGCCACCGCACTTTTATTTATCCAAAGGAATGGCTAAAAAGTGAACAAAAGCCTAAGAAGTTTTACACATAGAAAACTAATGAAAGGTCAGAGATCTGGGTAAGGGGGTAATTATGCAAAGGGAAGGTGTTAGACACCCAATGCATCCTAGGTACTCCTAGGGAACCTCTTTTCACAACTTGTTGTATGATTATTGTTTATGAAATATTTTTGTGCAAACATTGATTGTAGGGATGAGAAAAGAATATACAATTTTTATTATTTTTTGTGTTTGGATGGATGAAACCCATTGCCTACGTACCTTTTCATGAAAGATAAGGATCAAAACGCCGTAGTTCGGCTAAAAGATTTCCAAAAAGTAAGTGGATTGATTTTAGACAAAAGCCTTAAGGTCTTTCATTATCAAAGGGAGAAAACTCAACCTGAACAACCACAAGTCCACCATGTGAGAACAACTTCGACATACTAGAGGGGTTAACCCTATTTTCAGTATGGAAGTCTTACAGTTCGATCACTAAGGACAAAAGGTGAGATTCACATCAACCACTAAGATAATTCAGATCTATGGCTAATGCATGAAAACTTGAGTAAGAAGTGGACAAGGGCCACAAAAAGCAATTGAGTGAGTGAAATTAATCAATTAGAAGTATTCACAAAGATGGTCAAAGTTGACATTAGATTCAATTCAGAAGAAGTATTGTGAAAATGAAGTTTGAAAATCAAAGGCTTAAGGCCTAGGTTTCTAGTTTTGAAAAACAAGTGAAAATGTTTGCACAAAAGTTTTCTGGTTTGAGTTAACATGCAAATGGAGGTTGTAAAGAAACAAAAGGTGGGAGGTTAAGGGATGCAAAACTTCTTAGATGTTCACCTCTTGAGATCATATGTAGCTGATCCAAGTGATTCCTTTGGAAAAGGCAACAAGCAAATAACAGGTAAACAATGTATCAGGCAAAGCCGAAATAAATGGATACCAGATGTCAATCAATGGACTTACACTAGTCTCACAAAACAAAGATGGATATCGGATGCCAATCAATGGACTTACACCAATCTCACAAAATAAAGAAAACATGGATATCGGATGCCAATCAATGGACTTATACCAATCTCACAAAGCAAAGAAAACATGGATACCGGATGCCAATCAATGGACTTAAACCAATCTCACAAAACAAAGAAAACAAATGCAATAAGCAAGAGGAAACAAGTTGCCAATAAATGGTCTTACACTCGACTCCAAGGAAATGGGATTCCAATCAATGGTCTTAGTCCCAAATCCTACCAGATCACAGGAAACAACTGCCAATAAATGGACTTACAATTGACTCCTCAATGGACAAAGCAAAATGTCACAAAGCAATGAACAATGATCATGAAATGATATACAATTAATTCTCAAAGATGAAAACAATGCACAAAGGCACACACAAACAATTATGCACATATGGGCAAACAAGCAAACAATCAATCAATTAGCACACACTATACACAATCAATGCGCTCAAGCAAGGTTAGGCTTTAGAAACAAGCCAACTGGAATGGGGTGTTTTGAGCTCTTAACCCTAACATTGAGAGTTAGGGTGAAGCTGATGAAATGGAGATGAGGGTTATGCCTCATAGCTCTTATCCCTGGCCTGGGAGAGCTTTAAACAATAGAAAGTGTGGGAGTTCAGAATGTAGGAACTCTTCTCCACATATGGTTGACTCTATAAGATCTTGGGTTCTTATTCACAATGCATCAACACATGGTGTGAGCAAAGATGAATGACACACTGAGTAGCAGGGGATGGATTACACATCCCTTGTATCTGCCAATTGCCTCTTAAGAGGACTTTACCTGCTTGGCACAAAATTAAACAAGCAAAAACATGGCCTCTTAAGGAGGGCTTCAGACAGGTGCCTGCCAATAACAGCAGGTCTTCCAGACTACATGAAGATTAGGGATTATACCTAAGTGGTATGCCAACCACAGCAAAAGCAAAGCAAAGTTCAAATGAACTTAAAGCAACTTAGGTACCTGTGTAAACAACTAAACTAATCGGTTCAATACTCAGACAAACAGACAACAGTTAATAACCAACAGACAATCCCAATGTACAAAACATAAGCCATAAAGCAAACTCAAGTGAGTTATCATCAACCTACAAAACAACAAATGTTAGCAATCAAAAGCAAATATCAACATTAAAATGATGAAGCATCATCAACCATGGCATTTGCATGCTCAAATCTAAAATCAAAGCTCACATGTAAGCAACAAACCACTAGGTCAAAGCCTGGGTCAAAGGTGAAGAAAAAATTCAAAACAGGAGATGAAATTCAACACAATGCAACTTCAAACACATATTAACATATCCTAAAAAGGCTCACATCAAAATCATCCAGCAAGGCCATGTATCAAGCAAGAGAAGCCAAAGACAATTTCAAAGCTCATATATGATCATCATGAATGAAAATTCCAAAACAAAACAGAAATGATTCAAATGATTCTGGCAAAATTCATGAGCAGCCAACACACCCAATACAATCATCAAACAAAAAATCAGAAGCATCAAAGATCATTTGGCATGGAAATTAAATGGCACAAGTAAGAACAACCAAATGTGTGAAAGAAATTGTCACACCATGTTAACACAAGCATAAAACAGAAATGGTAAATGAGAAATATACCAAACCAAGCCTAAAACATCCATCAATGTGTCTAGAATCAGAATGTAAAATTTCAAGTCCATTGGATTAAAAACAAGCATTTCATGATAGAAAGAGTAAGGCAATGTCACAAATGCACATGTGTTCAATCAACCTAGAGCAAATAAAATTCCAGCCAGGCAAAACTTGCAAACTTATCATCATTAAAAACTAGACAAAACAGGGATCATTTTGCAAAAAATTGAGGATTAATTGATGCATTTTTCAATTTATAATGATTTTTCTAAGTTAGCATACCAAATGAAATTCAAAAATGATCAAGCATGGCAAAAGAGGAGGGAAAACATGAAAAATGGAATGAAGAATTGAGAACGTGTATATCTAGCTTAATCTTGAATTTCCATTTTCAACTTCATGAGCTTCAACTGCACAATTCTTGCTCGAATTCACCACTTCAACACTTGATCTGCACTAAATCAAAGCTAGGGAACACGAATATGAAGTAAAATTGCAAGGCTATTTGAAGAAAATTTGAATTATGAATGAGAGAAAATTTTGGAGGGAGAGAGAATTTGGATCTAGAAATGTGAATTGTGATTAACCTTTCCAATTCTGTTATGATTAGAGTATATATATGCTCTACTAATCACCTTGCTAATCCATGTTTAATTTGGTTAATGAAAATAAGGTGTTTTTGTAAATTCAAAAAATGCATGGTGCATGGGCTAATTACACGTGAACAGTACCCTTGGCTTGATCATTTTCACTTAAAATTATCTTTTAAACTCAATGGCAATGGTAGAAAGTCCATACAATGCACCATTTTTGAATTTTGCAATTTCCCTCCAAAAAAGGCATGGATATGAAAGTGAGATTTTATGTAATGTGATGCATGATTTGGAAATTATAGGTCAAGAGAAGAATATTGCAAAAAGAACCACTCATTTTGGAGTTTTGGTTCAAAAGTTATGCTCATTTGAAGTTCCATGCACACTAGGCAATGATTGGATTATATCTCCTCAACCACACATCAGATGCTCATGATCATGGACATTTTGGAAATGGGAGAGAAAGATCTACAACTTTCATGTTCAACAAAATTTCATTTGGAGCTTTCTTGATGATGTAAGATTGAGTTGAAGTTGGTCCAAAACCCTTCCATTTTTGGAAACTTCAAAATATGGGTCACTTTCCATTTTGGGAAATTTTTGACTTGACTTCAAATTCTTCAACCTTGATCTTTGGTATGATGGATAAGCATGATTTAGACATGAATGGGATGAAGAAACTCAATTCTCACATTCAAAACCCACAGTTGACTTTGCAGTTGACTTTCTGGGTCTTCAGATGACCATTTATTGCTCAGTGAATGCCTTTGATGTGCTTGACCTGCAATTGCTTCAGCTGCAAGTAACAAGGGTTAATGACATATTTTTGTACTTTTGGTTAGAGATTAAAGAAAAGCAAATGATATACAAATGCAAGCAATGCTTGGTGATCAAGAACCACTCTCAAGAAAGATCCCATCCACAGGGAAGGAAGCAAGGTGTCCAATGATCCTTGAGGCAATGCAATGTTATGATATGATGCCATGAGGAATCTTAGGGACAAAATTGGGGTGTTACACATATCAATGTGTGGCAGAGGGAAATCATCTTTCGGACTGGCTTTATTTAAATCTCTATAATCTACACACATGCAGACTTTTCCATCTTTCTTCGGCACATGCACAATATTGGCCACCTATTACGGATATTCGGCGGTCACAAGGAAACCAACATCAATCTGCTTCTGCATTTCCTCTTTGATCTTTACTGCCATATCAAGATGCGTTCTCCTCAACTTCTGTTTGACTTGTGAGCATTCTGGCTTTAATGGCAATTTATGCTCCACAATCTCAGAATCCAAACCAGGAATGTCTTGATAGGACCAAGCAAACACATCTGAATATTCTCGGAGAAGATCAATCAACCCCTTCTTCACTTCTGGACACAGTCGAGACCCAATCTTGACTTCTTTCACATCATCCTCAGAACCCAAGTTGACTAACTCAATCTGCTCTTCAAATGGCTGAATGGATTTTTCCTCGTGCTCAAGTAGACGAGACAATTCATCAGATACTTCTTCATCACTTCCTTCCTCAGCCTCAAACATAGGGAATTCAAAATTTGGCGAAGGAGTAAGATCATTGTATTCAATGGGTTAGAAACCAACCTGCATAATGATTTGATATTTTGATTTTAGAGAAGTGAATTTATGATCAAACATTATGCAGATGGACAATTATATTATTTATATATGTTTTTTGTGATTATCATTTTCAAAATAAATCAAAAAGTAAAAACAAAACATCATACATGTGGATGAATAAAATTAATTTTATTAATGATCAATTTCAAAATGCCCAAACAATGTTCACTTCTCCCTTAGGCATAGGTGAAGGATTTTTGAAAACATATAAAAGCAATTACTTAGATCGATGCAAAATATCAGGAATATCAATAGCAGTCCAATTGTTGCAAGCCTTTCCATGCGTCACAAAGTTGGTGCAGTCTTCCTCTTCGTCATCCTCCAGTACAGCAGCTAAATGTTGTTCATTGCCATGAATGAACCCTCCGCTATGGAAGCTAAGTTGCATATCCTCAGACCTTGCAGTTGATGAACCTCCCTGAAAGCCCAGACCGGTTCTACCTTTGTTGTCGGAGACCTCTACCATGCGCCCCCACTGATCAACATTGCCTTCTTCAACAATCTTCTTTGCATCCTTCAATGAGGACATAGGTGCCCCAACTCTCTTTTCAGCAGCAATAAATAAGGCTTGGAACGGAGTCACAACCTCATCCTCAGCCTCAACATAAGAGAAAGATGATAGGTGGCTAACCAACAACGCCTTTTCCCCACCAACAATGACAAGCTTGCCACTCTTCACAAATTTGAGCTTTTGATGCAACATGGAGGTAACAACTCCTGCCTCGTGGATCCATGGCCTTCCCAAAAAAAACTGTAGGCCAGGTGGATATCCATTACTTGAAAAGTAATCTGAAAATCACTCGGACCTATCTTCACTAGAAGATCCCCTTCACCAATAACTGTTTTGCGTGAACCGTCATAAGCTTTGACGATTACACCATTATACCGCACATGCGCTCCTTGATATGTCAACTTTGACAGAGTTGACTTCGGCATCACATTCAGTGACGACCCAGTGTCAATAAGCACATTAGAAAAAGCATCATCTTTGCAATTCATAGAGATATGCAAAGCCAAATTATGATTCCCACCCTCCTCGGGGAGTTCTTCATCATAGAAATTGAGATTGTTGCAGGAAGTGATGTTAGCCACAATATTATCTAATTGATCCACCGTAACATCATGTTCCACAAATGCTTGCTCTAGAACTCTCTATAGTGCTTCTCTGTGCGCTTCTGAATTCATAAGCAGAGACAATACTGAAATCTTTGAGGGGGTTTAGAGCAGCTGCTCCACCACATTGAACTCACTCTTCTTGATCAGACGAAGTACCTCATCATCATCATTAGCATTCAAATTGATGGATTCACCAGACTTACACTTTGAAGCACTAACCGGATCTACAGCAGGCACTTCCACCTCCTTATTGACAACTGATTCTTCTTTGTCTTTAGGGAACACCGGCCCAAACACACGACCACTACTGGCCACCTTGGTAACATCAACAATACTTACTACAGAACTGGTCGTAGGCAATGGGACCTCTTGACCATCCTTCATCATTGTTACATTATACTAATACGGAACAGCTTTATCGGATGAATACGGGGCTGGACCCACTAACCGTATAACCAACGGCGATACTGATCTGTTGCTGACACTGTTACTATTACTGCTATTGTACTGAATCACCACACTCTCTGGATTCTTGAAAACGAGCACTACGACATTCACATCGTCATCCGCATGACGGGATTGAACAATTTGAATCATGCCTTCATCCATCAACCGCTGGATGTCCTTTTTCACAACGTCACAACCTCTCGGGTTGACACTACAAATAACACAACCGTCATGGTCGTGCTCACAATCACTCACCATACAAATGTCCTTATGCATCATCACCAAGGACCTCCGGATGAAACGAACATCAAACACTTTAAACTCTCCAAGACAACCGTCCACCATATTAACAGAAGAATTCCCATGAGCGGGTAGTGGATTTGCTTTCACATTTGGTGCACGGTCCTCAAAGGACATCATTCCACTCTTTACCATCTTCTGAACCTCATACTTGAGCGGATAGCAGTTCTCTATGTCATGTCTGGGTGCTCCTTGGTGAAAAGCACAACGGAGTTCAGGCTTGTACCACCATGGAAGTGGTTCTGGAATTTGTGGCGGGTTTCTTGGTTGGAGTAGGTTCTTGAGGACCAAAGATGGGTAAAGTTCTGCATAAGTCATAGGAATTGGGTCAAAAGAGACCTTCTTCCTCTCAAAGTTTTGTTGATGATGATTGGCGGTATTATTGTTATTGTAGGTGTTTATGCGTTGTTGTGGTTGTTGCTGTTGTTGTTGTTGTTGTTGTTGTTGTTGTTGAATTGGTGTTGCTTGATTATTAAAAAATACAAGAATGACTAAGATACTTAATGATGGTGTTGATGGGGTGGTTGATTCCTTCTGATCTGAGGCCTCCTCTGTCTCCCACTGGTTATTGCATTAGCTTCGCTATCTTTCTTCTTCCTAAAACTGCTGCCATATCTCTTACTTGACGATGCTTCCTCCTTTGACAAACGTCCTTCACAGACACCTTCCTCAAGCCTCATCCCCATGTTTACCATTTCGGTAAAGTCACTGGGGGCACTAGCAATCATACGTTCATAATAAAATGAACTCAGGGTCTTCAAAAAGATCTTCGTCATTTCCTTCTCTTCTAAAGGAGGAGTGATCTGAGCAGCCAACTCTCTCCACCTCTACACATACTCTTTGAGTGTCTCTTTATCCTTATGAGGCATAGACCTCAGTTGGTCTCTATTAGGCGCCATATCCACGTTGTACTTATACTATTTGACAAAAGCTTCTCTCAAGTTGTTGAAAGTGCAAATGCTTGCACTGTCCAAACCCATATACCAACGGAGCACAACACCGGTCAAACTGTCTTGGAAGTAGTGTATCAACAGTTGATCATTGTCAGTTTGGGTAGACATCTTGGGAGCACACATCACTAGATGACTGAGCGGACATGTGTTCCCTCTGTATTTTTCAAATTCAGGCACTTTGAATTTCACCAGAATCTTCACATTCGGCACTAGACATAACTCAAGAACACTTTTCCCAAACAAGTCCTTACCTCTCAACGTCTTCAATTCCTTGCGCAACTCAAGAAACTGATCCTTCATCTCGTCCAATTTCTCATAAACATCTGGACCCTCAGACGGCTCGGAATGATAAATGGTGTCTTCTTTGAGCAGTTTGGAGATTATTGATTATTATGGTGAATTCTCTAATGTACCTCTACGGTGGTAACCCAAATAAACCTCCTTTCTTCACCCAATGAGCCTCTATCTCAGACTTCTTCAAGTGAAGAGCTTCAACAATAAGATGAGATCTGGGAATCTTTTCCAATCCACTAAAAGGCATTCTACTAGAAATAGGTATCCCCAAGAGATGGGCATACTCCTCCAATGTAGGCACAAGCTGATAATCTGGAAAAATGAAGCAACGGTAGAGAGGATCATAGAACTGCACTAACACACTCAGAAGTACTTCAACCACATCAATAGACAAGATGGACAAAATCTTCCCATGACTTTGTTTGAAGTCCAAGGGATCTAATACAAACGATGATAACTTCCTTAACTCTTTCAAGTCGGGACATCTGAAACTGTACTTCTTAGTGTTCCTTCGTCCATAATCCATGGTCTGAAAATATTTGCAAATAATACCTCAGTTCCTTGAAATTTTCGTGTGATGAATGTTATGATGCGCATGAATGCATGAATGCAACAATCACAAATAAGGGATCACACACAAGGCAAACAAACAAGGGTCAAGGGATTAATCAAGTCATTGTCAAGATCAATAATCCATTTTGGTGGATTATGGTTTTCACCTTATCAACACCCAAGTTCCATTGATATTGACAAGACTTGATTGGATCAACCAAGAATCAAGGGTTTGTTGTGAGTCACGAGCATGGAGTCTGGGTAAGAACCATCCCAAAGGAGTGAACTAAGGATAAAAACCTGTCGATCATATTCTAAAAAGTTCCCAGAGTCTTAATTCCATCTATCGGATATTATAGGTTAGGATGACTGACTCATGAACCCATAATATTCTCAAGAGAAACTCGTCTGAGTGTAGTATCGCGTAACAACTGTTATCAAGTCTATACTTGAACAGTCTCTGCACTACGTCCTAAATAGGCCAAGAGGGGTAAATGTTCTACGGTCCTTAGCTTCTCGGACCCAAATTAGAGATAATAATGCCTAACCACAAATACTTGTGTGACATCTCCAAATCTAAAAGGGTCTCCACTGAGCAGATGGATCTCAGGCCAACTTGTTAAGGACTACTCCACACAAGTCAAACATGACTATACCATCCTCCTATCTTAATTGCACTCAAGTTCGGGTTATAACTTATCTCACCACTCAGAGATCACCAAGCACAACAAGCAAATCATATCACACAAACAAATATACAAACATCAATTACAAAATTATACACAAAAAAAGTAGGCTAAACCCACTAGAGACTACTCCCCAGCAGAGTCGCCACTTAATTTCTGTAGCGGTAAATTCATGATCATCAAGCAATGGATAAGCTAGACATCAAATAACAAGAGCTGCCACCGTGCATTTATTGTTTCCAAGGGAAAAGGGAAAAAGTACGAATAAAACCCAAAAGTAAGAAGTTTTCAAATCAAAACTAATCAAATGCCAGAGATTACAGGTAAGGGGGTTGGTTACACATAGGGAAGGTGTTAGCACCCAAAGTGTCCTAGGTACTCCTTGGGAGCCCTTTTGTGTGCATATGTATTTTGTATAAAATGATGTTTGCAAACAAATAGAATGGGGGGATGAGAAAAGAATTTGTTAATTATATTTTTGTGTTTGACAAGACCTTCAGACTTGTGCCTACGTACCAACATAAAAATGAGGGATCAAAACCTTGTAGTTCATGATATAAATTTCAAAGTGGATACATTGTTTTTAATAAAAATTAAGTTTGAAAGGCACAAAGGCCTAGAAAATGGTTTGAATGAGTTAATTCTTTTTTGGCTTTTTTTAAAGTTTTAGGTCAAGTATAGTTAAGTCTATTTACAAGTTTGATTAAGAAAGGAAGTTTGAAAATGCAATGGCATAAGGCCAAAGTTTCTAGTTTGCAAAGTGGTCAAAATTTAGAAAATAACAAGTTCAATCAAAGAAGTTTTTAAAAGGAGGGAGAGATTTTGAAAGTAAGGAAATGGGAAGGAGATGAAGAGACTAATCTTATGTACAAAATCAAAAGTTAAGAGTTGAAAAGATCTGACCGATGGGTAGCAATCCAATAGGCAAGAATACCATATAGAAACCCCAAATTCCCTTGGATATTAGAATCAAGAAACAAAAAATGCATACAATATTAACTTGAAGAGCAAGGCATCAAATAAAGATAGCCCCATCCAAGCCTTAGCCACTCCATAATCATCTTCAAATTGGCCCATGTAGCAGATGAATTCCACAAGTCACAGCTTCAAAATAACAACTTCACAATGATCATGTTGCAGATGAACTCAAAGGGATCTTCAAAGATGTATAAGATGAAGTTTCAAAATGCAAGCATTTGGTTTCACAAAAGTTGGAATTGGCCAAGTCCTTTAGCATAGGAATTTTGCCTAAATTCTAAGTCCAATTGTCCAAGTTCAAGTCAACAGTCCACACAATAGTCTTTTAGGTTTTTTTGTTTTTTATTATGTACACTAATGGTCAAAGACCATACAAACAAACAAAATATACACAAGCAAGATATATCCCACAATATGGTCCAAATGGACAAAGTGAAAATGGCATTAACATAAACAATTACTATGGTACGAATAATGGCAAATGAATAGAACTTAAAAAAATTAAAGTGCATTAAAATAAAAGACTTGAGATTAAATGTTAGTTTTTAATAAGTTAGAAGTTAGTATTGTTTTGATTTTGCTTTTGTTCTAAGTCATTCTTTGGAGAACACTCAACCCACTTATCACAAGCATGAATCCTTGAGCCAAGACATCTTCCAAAGGAAGGAAAAAAGGTCAATTTTCCACACAATACCATGAAAGAGGGGAGACTTACAATCTCACTAACTAGAATGCTATGCCTTTTTGTGTCAAAAATTTAGCGCTATGTTAAGCAATCGTAATTGGACTTATGTAGAAGTCACAACTATTTCAGGCCAGGCAATAGAATTTTGGTGTTAATGCATGTTAGAGACATAGTATAATGGATTATGCTCATAAAATATACCATACACAAAAAGAATATGCAAAAGAGGTGGCCTAATCTCATCCATACTCATGTTGATTTTTCAATCAACTAGCTTTAGGACTTTGGGATATCATAGGCCAAATGAAATGGATGCATAAAGAAAGGGAATTAGATGAAGAGGGAGGGGAATGGATTATAAATCAAATTGATCAAAGGAGTACTTTTACCAAATTAATATCATCCATTCATTTTGGGAGATGGAATGTACATTTCATCAATCCCTTTAATCCAATGATATTAACCTAGCAAAGTCAAATCAACCTTGACCAAGGCCCAACAACACAAGTAAAACTTACACAAACCATCACAAGAGGGCAACACAATTATTTGGCATTTATTCAATTTAAAAATACTAAAATAATGTATTTAAATTAAATATGGTTTGTCAAATTCCAAAAACATCATCAAAACACCAAAGAAATGGCCATGAGATTGATCATAGGTCAAACAAGGTCAAAGGACCTTGGAGAAAAAGCTTCAGAATTTTTAAAGACTTATAAGTATTTTTAAACAATTAAAAATAATCACAAAATCAATTAAATCATGAAAAATATTAATAATGATCCAAAAAATAATTTTAATTCAAAATATGAAATAGGAAAATATTTGAATTTTTTTGGTGAAACTCTCATATTTTTTGGATCAATATTAAAATTAATATGAATTAATGAAAATCAAATGAATTAAAACAAAAATAAAAAAAAAACAAAAATACATGAGCCACTTGATCTCCCTCATTAATTGAGGTGGCAGATCAAGTGGACACAAACGCGCGTTCCATGATGGAGCCTAGTCAGCGCGCCACACACGTGGTAATCAAAACCAACGCCTAAGATTAAAACGTTTTGAATGGATCATGTGGTTGGGAGACGCGCCAACACACCGCCGGAGCCAGAGCTCCAGTCTTCTTCTTTGATGGACCTCACCGGACTGGTCCACCCTCAACCATCACCAAAATAAAAAAGGAGGACATGATCTGAAAGAAAAAATGGCGTAGAGCACGAATCTGACCTCAATATCAACTAACTCCAAATATATAAAAAGATACGAGGAGTTGAATTTTGAGGTGTGACAACTGAGTTGCTTCGATTTGACCTCAAAGTAACTCAATCTTCTTGCCTACATTGGTAGGACTTCAGACAACCAAAGATCCAAGAGAAATAATGAGAATTGAGTGAGAATCGAAGAGAAGAAGTTTTCTGAAATTTACCTTCAACACTGAGCAGAAAAGGATCTCGCTTTCTTCAACCTTGATCTGATCACACTTGAGAAGCTTGCAGGAGAGTTTTGGCAATGGTACAAAGCTTTGGATCCTGGAGTTTTTGAATCTCCAAACAGTGAGATTCAAACTCAATTTTCAAGTTGAAAATTCTCATGTTTTCCTTTAAAATGTGAGGGTTTCAATTGGGGGGCAAAGCTGGCGCGCAAGGTGTGTTTGAATTGAGCTCCAAGGGCCTATATTTATAGTAATTGGGACTGATATTTGCATACTTGAAATGTGATTTTTGGCATTTGATTTCTTCCAATCATGCAGCTCTGTTAAAGCCATGCACAAACCTAGAAAACTTTGTCCAAAATGCATGAACTTGGGTTCTTTGGAAACCTTAGATTAAGGGGAACAACTTTGATGTTGAACACTTTTTCATTTAGAACTTGGATCATGGTGAATTTTGAGGTGGATGTTTGGAAATTTCAACATGTTGAAATTTTTTCTAAGTGTCAAGTCATATATCTCAATATTCCACCTTGCTTAACTTTTTATGTGAGCTTCAAATGAGAAACGTGTCTTCGTCAAAGTTGTAACTATTTCAAATTCCTTTAAAATGGTCACTAATTACATGTCATTTGGATTTATAATGATAGAGTTATGCATTTTTGAAGTTTGTAAAAATCACATGTTCAATGGTATAGGTAAAAAGTGACCTATAATGTATTCTCATATCACATGCTCAAAAAAGTTGATTTAGCTATCACTCTAAACATCAAAGTTGAAGTAGACATCTTGAATTTGATTGTGAAACTTGGAAATCTTTTATCTTATAAAGATTGAGCAAGTTATGGCCTTGGGAAGTTGACTTTCAAATTAGGGTTTATACAAAATGACCTATAATCTTTCAACATAAACAATGACTTTCCAAGAAAAACTAGATCTATACATAAACATGTAAGTTGTTTGGTATGAAAATTAGAGTAACTTTTCTCTTGGAATCATTTTCATATGATGCAAATTGTAGGATATAGGGTCTAGGGAACCCCAATTTTGATCAGATGAATTCCTCTAGTCAACCACCATCAACCAACTTGCTAACTTGCAATTATATTGAATTTTGAGACTCATGGGAGATTATATATGCATAAGATGATGAAGTTTGAGATTCCCCTTGAAATATTTGATCAATTGGTGAAGAAGCTTGTTGAAGAAGTTACACAAGATACCCAGATGAACTAGGGTTTCTAAGGCAAACCAATTCCAAACTCTTGAAGAAATATTGATCAAAATAACATGTAAAGATCATGGGGACACATATATGATGCCTAGAGCCATTCTGGAGCATTCCTTTGTTTATCTCTTAGCAATGAGGGTCTTAAACCCTATATGTGAACTTGAGAGATCAGAGATGATCAAGTGCCCTACCTACAAAAGAAGTAAACAAATGTAAAGACATATTTTTGGAATTTTGGTTAGTAAAGGATAAAATAATAAGTATGATACAATCACATGGTACTTGGTGATCTATCCCAAAACAAACCCAATGAGTAAGGGGTAAGGAGGATGCCAAGGTATGATCCCAATGCCAATGCATATGATGAGATAGCACGAGGGATCTTAGGGTCAAAATTGGGGTCTTACACCCGACCTCAAATAGTTGTAAATTCTACATAAGTTCAATTACGATTGCTTAACATAGCGCTAAATTTTGACACAAAAGGCATAGCATTCTAGTTAGTGAGATTGTAAGTCTCCCCTGTTTCATGGTATTATGTGGAAACTTGGCCTTTTTTCCTTCCTTTGGAAGATGTCTTTGTTCAAGGATCCATGCTTGTGATAAGTGGGTTGAGTGTTCTCCAAAGAATGACTTAAACAAAACAAAAGCAAAAACAATACTAACTTCTAACTCATTAACAACTAACATTTAATTTCAAGTCATTTACTTTTAATGCACTTTAATTTTTAAAGCTTTATTCATTTGCCATTAATCATACCATTCAAATTGCTTATGTTAATGTCCTTTTCATGATGTTCACTTGGACCATATTTTGTGACATATTGTGATTATGTATATTGTGTTCCTTTGTGTGGTCTTTGACCATTAATGTACATAATAAGAACAAAAACTTCTAAAAAACATGTTGTGTGGACTGTTGGTTTGATCTGGGACAATTGGATTTAGAATTTAGGCAACACTCCCTTTGCAAAGGACTTGGCCAATGCCAACTTTCATGAAACCAAATGCTTGTGGATTGAAATTTCATCTGATACATCATTGAAGATCCATTTGAGTTCATCTGCAACATGATCATTGTGAAGCTGTTATTTTGAACCTGTGCCTAATGCCATCTTTAAAGTCATTTGCTACATGGGCAAAACTTGAAGAAGATCGTGAAGTTGTCAAGCTTGGATGTGGTTATCTTTATTTGATGCCTTGCTATTCAACTTGTTATTTGTATATTAATTGTTGTGTGATTCTAAAGTCCAAGGGAAATTGGGGTTTCTATATGACATTCTTGTCTATTGGATTGCAACCCATTGATCAAATCTTTTCAACTCTTAACTTTTAAATTTATGCTTAGGATTAGTCTCTCCACCTCCTCCCCACTTCTTTAATTTCAAAATCTCTCCCTCCTTTAAAAAGTCTTCTTTGCTTGTGCATGTTTTCTAAACTTAGACCATATTGCAAATTAGAAACTTTGGCCTTATGCCATTGCATTTTCAAACTTCTTTTCTTAAATCAAACTTTGTAAATGAACATAACCATACTTGACTTAAAGTTTCAAAAGCCAAAAATAACTAACACTCATTCAAACCATTTCTAGGCCTTGTGCCTTCCAAACTTAAATTTTTGTTAAAAACAATGCATCCACTTTGAAATTGTTACCACGAACTACGAGGTTTTGATACCTCATTTTTATGTTGGTACGTAGGCACAAGCCCGAAGGTCTTGCCAAACACAAAAATATAATTAATGAATTCTTTTCTCATCCCCCCATTCTATTTGTTTGCAAACATTATTTTGAACAAAAACACATATGCATACAAAAAAGGGCTCCCTAGGAGTACCTAAGACACTTTGGGTGCTAACACCTTCCCTCTGCGTAACCAACCCCCTTACTTGTAATCTCTGGCATTTTATTAGTTTTGATTTGAAAACTTCTTATCTTTTTGGGTTTTGTTCGTGCTTTTCCCTTTTCCCTTGGAAATAATAAAAGCGCGATGGCGACTCTTGTTATGTTGACTTCTAGTTTATCCATAGCTTGATGGTCATGAATTTACCGCTACAGTAGGACTTCAGACAACCAAAGATCAAGAAGAATTATGGAGAATTGAGTGAGAATCGAAGAGATGAAAATTTCTGGAAAATACCTTCATTGCAGGTCTGTATGGACATGATCTTGCTTTCAATTGCTCTTGATCTTGCTCTGGACACTTGATAGAATGGAAATGAATCAGCAAAAGGTACAGGACTCTTCGAGATTTGAATCTAAAAAAACAGTGGAGATTCAAACTCAATTTCCAATGGAAATTCTCAAGGTTATCCTTTGAATGAGAGGGTTTGGAGCTAGGGATTCAAAGTTGGCACCCCGGGTCCTTGATTCTGAGCATGGAGGGCTCTATTTATAGCCATATAATTGCTAAAAGCACACTTGTAAATAAGTTCCAAAAATAGCAACGTACATTGCATGGATGCATGGGCGTGTGATAGGCCCATGTAATCATATCTTTAGGTCCAAAAATGAGTACTAACATTTCTGAAGTCACATTGGTAAGCCATGCAATTGTGTATGAGGGATGCAAGTTTTATTATGCCAAATGGTCATTCATGTTCAAGCCATGTGTAAGTCACTCATACGTTTTCCAAATAGGATGAAATTGTACTTTTTGGAAAGGTTAGATCAAGAGGAAAAACTTTCATGTTGAACACCTTTTCATTTAAAGCTTGGATAATGATGAATTTTGAGGTGGAAGTTGGGAAAATCAAACATATCAAAAACGTTTCTCTGTGTCAAGCCATATGTTCACTTATTCCACCTTGGCTAACTTTTTATGTGAGCTTCAAATGAGAAACATTTCTTTAAAAAAGTTGTATCTCTCTCAAAGTCCTTAAAAATGGTCACGAATTTTACCTCATTTGGATTTAATATGAAGGCGTTATGTATTTTTGAAGTTGAGCAAAATCAATTGTTCAATGGCATTGGTCCAAAATGACCTATAATGTATCCCCATATCACATGCATATAAAAGTTGAATTTGATATTCCTCCAAACATAAAAGTTGAATTAGACATCTTGAATTTGATTTTGCAACTTGGAAATCTTTCATCTCATAAAATTTGAGCGAGTTATGGCCTTGGGAGGTTGACCTCCAAATTAGGGTTTAGACAAAATGACCTATAATGTTTCACCATACAAAATGACCTTGCAAGCAAAACTAGATCTAGACATCAACATGAAAATTGTTTGGATTGTAATTTAGAGTAACTTTGATCTTTGAATAATTTTCATATGACAAAAATTGTAGGAGATAGGATCTAGGGAACCCCAGTTTTGATCAGATGAATTCCTCTGGTCAACCACCATGAATCAACTTGCTAGCTTGCCATTATCTTAACTTTTGGGACTCATGGAGGATCATATATGCATAATAAAATTAAATTTGAAGTATCCCTTGAAATATTTGATCAATTGATGAAGAAGCTTGTTGAAGAAGTTACACAAGATACCTAGATGAATTAGGTTTTCCAAGGCAAACCAATTCCAAACACTTGATGATTTCTTGATCAAAATAACATGTAAAGATTATGGGGATTCATATATGATGCTTAGAGCCATAGTAAACGAATTCTTGATTGAACTCTTGGCACTAAGGGTCTTAAACCCTAGATGTGAGCTTGATAGATCAAAGGTGAGCACATGCTCTACCTACAAAAGAGTTAGATTATACAAAGACATATTTTTGGTATTTTGGTTAGTAAAAATGATAAAATACAAAGTATGATACAATCACATGATGCTTGGTGATTTGTCCCAATGAAAACCCAATGAATGAGGGGTAAGGAGGATGCCAAGGTGTGATCCCAATGCTAATGCATATGATGAGGTAGCATGAGGGATCTTAGGGTCAAAATTGGGGTCTTACAGCTACCCCTATTTAAGGACGTTCAAATTGAGGAGATGAAGGTTAAAATCTTCGCATCGACTCGGTAGAATTGGCTTAAATAACAACATATAGAAACAAATTTTGGTCCCTAAGAGACCTCATGATGCATATGATATGAAATGTTGAAATAATCTTTATGGGGAAATGTTGCCACAAAGGAAAAGAATTCGGAGAGACTCAAGGTCAAGAGGAGTATAATGCATTCCATAAGGAAAACTCCTTGGGGAGACAGAGACTCTGGGGAAAAAGGTTGTGCGTAGGCCATGGTACGTCTTAAAAATAACTAGGGGACTCGAGGGATTCCACGAAAAATAGATCAATGGAAAGACTCAACTGGGGAACAAGAGGAACATCTGCAGGGGAAACGGGTAAATCAGAACAAAGCTGAAATACTCGAACCAAATAGGAAACAACGATTTCACTATGGAAATGCGCACTCAAACTCAAATGGGGGAAGAAAATATCTTTAACACAGGAGGAGAAAAAATCTATTATCAATTACCGGTTACTGGGTAAGGAGATAACAAAAATCTGACAGGGAGGACATCCGTTACCGGTTAGGGTAAACATATAAAGGATGACTCGCTGAAGGCAACCAGGAGGTGTATTCATTATTGGTTACTAGGTAAGAATAAACTACTGGGGAAAAGCCAAGATAGGATTTACAACTACCAGTTACTGGGAAGAAGACCACAGTGAGAGAATATTCATCACTGGTTAAAGTGAACATATCAAGGATATACTCAAAAGGAAAGAAAATTTGTCACCGGTTAGGATGAACATATCAAGGATAGACTTGCCTGGGGAATTCTAGGAAGAATATCTGTCACCAGTTAAGATGAACATATCAAGGATAAACTGCCTGAAAAAGTAGGAATTACATCTATCGAATGCTGGATAAAATACCGAAAAGAGAATATCCATCATCGGTTAGGATGAACATATCAAGGATAAACTCAGAAGGGTAAATAGGAATTACATCTATCAGTTACTGTATATAATACCAAAAAGAGAGTATCCGTCATCGGTTAGGATGAACATATCAAGGATAAACTTTGCAAAGGGGATAAAAGCAGGATTTACAACTACCGTTTACTGGGCAGAAGACCGCAAAGAGAAGGAAATTCGTCACCGATTAGGATGAACATATCAAGGATTAACTCTCTAGGGAACAAAAATAGGGATTATAACTACCGGTTACTGGGTAGAATACTAAAAGGAGAGAATATCTGTCACCGGTTAGGATGAACATATCAAGGATAGACTCAGACAAGGGAAGAAAATATCTGTCATCGGTTAGGATGAACATATCGAGGATATATTTCCTGGGAGATGTAGAGACGAATCCGCTGGGGAAACGAGGTTACCTTTGCCGAGTATTGGACAAAAGTAACACACATGAGAAGAATATTACCAGTTATTGGGTAATAGGTTCTTAGGGGACCAAAAGCTTATATCTAGGTAAGATCTAGAAAGAAAAGGTCAATCAAAGGACTCATCCCAATATGGATATAACTCAGGGGGAGTGGTTCCGTCCAGATAATCAACTGGGGAGGAAGCATAAATAATGATCATCCACGAGGAAATAACTCAGTGGGGAAAGAGAAAGGTCAATGTCTTTCTGCTTAATGGGCTGACACTCTACAATTGAAAAAGGATAGACAAACCACATCTGCATAAGGAAAAAGTAAACCACCATAGTAGAGGATCAAAACGAACAATGAATCATAAAGTGCAACAATGCAATAATGAAATTATATGAGTGTATATGTATATGTATATGTATATATGATGATTATGCTGACAAAATAATCACAAAGGATACAAGTGTCATTGATTTGAATCATGGATACAACCACTAACCAATCCTCACAGGAGGGAAACAAATGCTGGAGAAAAATAAAAAAAACGTCTTGAAGGCTCAATCCTGGCTGGGTAAAGCACAAGGAGAGGATATGTTGAGGAAACTGCTACAAACTTTGCGGGAAATTTTAGGTCAACACCATATCAAATGGGAGACAACCCTGCAAGGGACAAATGCAATAGCTGCTCAAAATTAGGAGTAACTCTGATGATTTGCGGGGAATTAAAATTCTGCCGAAGCTGTGCAAACTGCCAAAATAACACGCCTACAACTCAAGAAAGGCCAACAAACTTGCCTGGGAAATCAACAGAACTCGGCTACTGAAATGTTGCTGGGGATGAAATAGGGATTACACCCACTACTTGGAGAGAACCAATAATGCTCCGTATTTTAGGGCTTACCGCTTTTTAAACTGTTGTTAATATTCCTTTAAATGATATCGATTGCTAAAAATAACTGCTTTTATATATTTAAGAAAATATGATTTTATTTAAAATTTAATTTCAAAATGATCATAATAAAATTTAAATCTATTTGGCTAAATTAAACAAGAGTAAAAACAATTGGATAAAAAGCTCAACTTTATTTAATGGAATGGTAGTATGTAAATGACAAGACTCCATAGATCTTTACAAAAGTTAAAAAATGGTAATTTACATGGAAAAGGGCTACATTGAATACAATGATCACTAATCCTTCTACCAACTTTTGATGTTCACTGTGCTCTTGGCGACTTCATCGGTGATGGTGAATCAGAATTGAATGATTTGCTCAAGAATGTGTTCGAAGCTGAAGATCAGCAGGATGCAGTTACTTGCCATAATCCCTAGTTTTTGCATAAATTGCCCCAAGGTGGGGTACTCAATTTATCAGGATGATTCTTTCGGTTTTTATGTCTCTAATTTTTGCCTGGATCACCCTTTCGGGTTTCAATCCACCGAGACGCTCATTTTTGCTTAAGCCTCCCTTTCAGGTTATCAACTTAGCAATTTGTTCTTTTCTTTTTTCGGCGAAGTATTTCTTAACTACATCTGCGTTCACAGGAAGAGTGAACTCTTCACCATCCATAGTTGTAAGGATCAAAGCACCGCCTAAAAAGGCTCTCTTAACAACATATGGGCCTTCATAATTAGGAGTCCTTTTACCCCTATAATCTGGCTTGAAAGATAGAATCTTCTTGAGCAAAAGCTTTCTTGAAAATCATACTGCACTGACTGGTAATCTTCAATCGATTGGTGAGCTAAATGGTCAGCCAAGACACTACCTTTGATTGCCTTCTAAGATCGGTATTCAATATCATACTCTGATAACAACATCTGCCAACGGGTAATCCTTCCAGTTAAAGTAGCATTCTCAAAAATATATACTTGATTGGATCCATTTTGGATATCAACCAAGTAGTATGATACAACATATATTGATGCAAACGCTTAGCAGCCCAGGCCAATGTGCGACAAGTCTTCTCAAGCATGGAATATCGAGTCTCACAATCGGTGAACTTCTTACTGAGGTAGTAAATATCATATTCTTTCTTTCCAGTCTCATCTTGCTGACCAAGAACACAACCCACACTCTCTTCAAGCATAGTCAAATACATGATCAAAGGTCTTCCATCCACAGGAAGAGACAGAATCGAAGGCTCAAGCAAATACTCTTTGATACTATCAAAAGCTTTCTGGCAGTCTTCGATCCAATCACAAGACCGATCTTTCTAAAGAAGCTTGAATATAGGCGCACATGTGGCAGTCATGTGTGATATGAATCTGGAGATATAATTTAAGCGGCCAAGAAAACCTCTGATTTTCTTCTCAGTCTTGGACGTAAGCATCTCTTATATTGCTTTGACCTTGAAGGGATCAACTTCAATACCTTTCTCATTGACAATAAAACCCAACAACTTACCAGAACGAACATCAAAAATACATTTATTGGGATTCAAGAGGAGTTTGTACTTCCTCAAATTCTAGAACAAGTTCAACAAATGCTCAACATGTTCCTCTTGATCAATGGATTTGGCAATCATATCATCAACATAGACTTCGATCTCTTTATGCATCATATCGTGAAAAAGAGTAGTCATTTCTCTCTGGTAAGTTGCACCAACATTCTTTAAACCGAAAGGCATCACTCTGTAATAGAATGTTCCCCAGGGTGTAATGAATGTGGTCTTCTGTATATCCTCGGGTGCCATTTTGATATGATTATATCCGTAAAATCCATCCATAAACAAAAAGACTTTGAATTTAGTTGTATTGTCTACCAACATATCAATGTGTGGCAGAGGGAAATCATCTTTCAGACTGAATTTATTCAAATCTCTATAATCAATGCACATACGAACTTTTCCATCCTTCTTCGGAACAGGCACAATATTGGCCACCCACTGTGGATACTCAACGGTAACAAGGAAACTGACATCAATCTGCTTAAGCACTTCTTCTTTGATCTTCATTCCCATATCAGGATGAGTCCTCCTTAATTTCTGTATGACTGACGGGTATTCTGGCTTCAACGGTAATCCATGCTCCACAATCTCAGAATCCAAACCAGACATGTCTTGATAGGACCAAGCAAACACATCTGAATATTCTCGGAGAAGATCAATCAACCCCTTCTTCACTTCTGGACACAATCGAGACCCAATCTTGACTTCTTTCACATCATCCTCAGAACCCAAGTTGACTAACTCAATCTGCTCTTCAAATGGCTGAATGGATTTTTCCTCGTGCTCAAGTAGACGAGACAATTCATCGGATACTTCTTCATCACTTCCTTCCTCAGCCTCAAACACAGGGAATTCAAAATTTGGCGAAGGAGTAAGATCATTGTATTCAATGGGTTTAGAAACCAACCTTCATAATGATTTGATATTTTGATTTTAGAGAAGTGATTTGGTGACCAAATATTATGTAGATGGACAAATTATATTTTAATTATGCTTTTTGTGATTACCATTTTTAAAAAGAGAAGTAATTACGCCACTATATCTCATTGGAGCTCCTTGATATGTCAATTTAGAAAGAGTTTATTTGGGAAGTACATTCAATGAAGAACCGGTGTCAGCCAAAACGTTCGACAGGGCGTCCTCCTTGCAATTCATCGAAATGTGCAACGCTAGATTGTGATTTCTACCCTCCTAAGGAAGTTCCTCATCACAGAAGCTCAAGTTGTTGCAGGAAGTGTTGTTAGCCACAATATGATCAAATTGATCAACCGTTACATCATGCTTTACATAAGCTTGCTCCAATACCTTTTGCAATGCTTCTCTGTGCGCTTCAGAATTCATAAGTAGAGACAACACTGAAATTTTGGAAGGGGTTTGGAGCAACTGCTCCACCATATTAAACACACTCTTCTTAATCAACCGAAGTACCTCATCATCATCATTAGGCTTCAAACTGCTGGATTCACCAGACTGACACTTTGGAGCGCTAATCGGATCAACTGCATGCACTTCAACACTCTTACTGGCAGATACATCTTCTACATTCTTTGGGAACACTGGCCCAAAAACACGACCGCTACGGGTCACCTTCGTAACATCAACAATGCTCACAATAGAACTGGTCGTAGGTAATGGAACCTCTTGACCATTCTCTAATATAGTCGCATTATACTGGTACGGAACAGCCTTATCGGATGCATACGGGACTGGACCCGCTAACCGTATTACCAACAGCGATACCAATCTATTGCTGACACTGTTACTGCTGTTGCTGTCAAATTGAATCACCACTCTCTCTGGAGTCTTGAATACTAGCACTATAACATTCACATCGTCACCTAAGTGACGGGACTGAAGAATCTGGATCATACCTTCATCCATCAACCTCTGGATGTCCCTCTTCATAACAACATAACCTCTAGGATTAACACTTCAGATTGCACAACCATCATGGTCATGCTCACAATCACTCACCAAACAGATATCCTTGTGCATCGTCACCAAGGACCTTCTAATGAAATGGACATCATATACTTTGAACTCTCCAAGACAACCATCTACCATGTTAACAGAAGGGTTACCATGAGCGGGTAGTGGGTAAACTTTGACATTCGGCGCACGGTCCTCAAAGGACACCATCCCACTTTTAACCAACTTCTGGACTTCATACTTCAAGGGGTAATAGTTCTCAATATCATGGCCAGGAGCCCCTTGGTGAAAGGCACAGTGAAGCTATAGCTTGTATCACCATGGAAATGGTTCATGACCATCAAGCATGGGTAAGTTAGACGTCAATTAAACCAGAGTCTCCACCGTGCTTTTATTGTTTCCAAGGGAAAAGGGAAAAGTACAAACAAAACCCAAAAGATAAGAATTTTTCAAATCAAAACTAATAAAATGCCAGAGATTACAGGTAAGGGGGTTGGTTACACAGAGGGAAGGTGTTAGCACCCAAAGATTCCTAGGTACTCCTAGGGAGCCCTTTTTTGTGTGCATATGTTTTTGTATAAAATGATGTTTGCAATAAATAGAGTGGAGGCATGAGAAAAGAATTCATTAATTATATTTTTGTGTTTGATAAGACCTTTGGACTTGTGCCTATGTACCAACATAAAAAGAGGGATCAAATCCTCGTAGTTCGTGGTAACAAGTTCAAAGTGGATGCATTGTTTTTAACAAAAAATTAAGTTTAACAAAGGCACAAAAGGGCCTAAAAAGGTTTAAATAGATGTTATTTCTTTTTGTCTTTTGAAATTTTAAGTTAAGTATAGTTAGGTTTATTTACAAGTTTGATTATGAAAAGAGTTTAAAAATGCAATGGCATAAGGCCAAAGTTTCTAATTTGCAATATGGTCAAAGTTTAAAAATTACAAACAAAGAAGATTTTAAAAGGAGGTAGAGATTTGAAATTAAAGAGGTGGGGAAGAGATGAAGAGACTAATCCTAAGCAAAAATTAAAAGTTAAGAGTTGAAAAGATCTGACCAATGGGTTGCAATCCAATAGACAAGAATGTCATATAGAAACCCAAATTTCCCTTGGACTTTAGAATCAAGCAATATCAATACACAAATAGCAAGATGAAGAGAAAGGCATCAAATAAAGATAGCCACATCCAAGCTTAGCAAATAAAGATAGGCACTAGGCACAGGTTCAAAATAACAGCTTCAACAAGATCATGTAGCAGATGAACTCAAATGGATCTTCAATACTTGCTTCAAATGAAGTTTCAATTCACATGCACTTGGTTTCATCAAAGTTGGCATTGGCCAAGTCCTTTTGCATAGGGAGTGTTGCCTAATTGTAAGTCCAATGTCTCAGAGCAATCCAATAGTCCATACAAAATGTCTTTTAAGGGTTTTATTGTTATTATGTACATTAAGGTCAAAAGACCACAAACACAAACAAGTATAGACAATCACAATATAATCACAAGATAAGGCTCAAATGAGCAAAGTGAAAATGAAATTAAAGTAAACAAGTTAAATGGTATGAATAATGGAAAATGAATAAAGAATTAAAATTAAAGTGCATAAAAGTAAATGGCTTGAAATTAAATGTTAGTTGTTAGTTGATTAGAAGTTAGTATTGCCTTTGCTTTTGTTTAAGTCATTCTTTGGAGAACAATCAACCCATTATTCACAAGCATGGACCCTTGAACCAAGACATCTTCCAAAGGAAGGAAAAAAGGCCAAGTTTCCACACAATACCATGAAAGAGGGGAAACTTACAATCTCACTTAATAGAATGCTATGCCTTTTGTGTCAACAATTTAGCACTATGTTAAGCAATCGTAATTGGACTTATGTAGAAGTCATAACTATTTGAGGTTGGGTAATAGAAATTTTAGTGTTAATGTATGTTAGAGATATGGTATTATGAACCATACTCCTAAAACATACCACACTTAAAAGAATATGCAAAAGGGGTGGACTTAATCTCATCCACACTTATGTTGATTTTGCAATCAACTAGCCTTAGGATATAGAGACATCATAGGTCCATGAAATTAATGAGAAGAGAATGGGATTGAGATGAAGATGGAGGGGAAATGGAATCAACACAAATTAGCTAAAGGAGGACTTTCATCAAATTAAAATCATTCATTCATTTTGGGAGATGAAATGTACATTTCATCAATCCCCTAAATCCAATGATTTTAACTCAACAAAGTCAAATCAACTTTGACCAAGGCCCAACAACACAAGTCAAACTCAACACGTCAATATCAAGAGCTCAACACAATTTATTTTGCATTTAAACAATTAAAATCAATTAAATAATTCATTAAATTAAATCATGGTTGGTCCAAATCCTAAAACCTCATCAAAACACCAAATAAATGGCCATGAGATTTATCATAGGTCAAACAAGGTCAAAGGACCTTGGAGAAAAAAATTCATTAATTTTGGAAACTTAAAACTATTTTTAAACAATTTAAAATATTCACAAAAACAATTAAATCATGAAAAATATTAATAATGATCCAAAAAATAATTTTAATTCAGAAAATGAAAGAGGAATTTATTTAAAATTTTTTGGTGAAGCTCTCATACTTTTTGGATCAATATTAAAATTAATATGAATTAATGAAAATAAACCAAATAAAATGAAAATAAAAAAATAGTAAAAAACGTGGACCACTTAATCTCCCTCATTAATTGAGGTGGCAGATCAAGTGGTCCTCAGTGCGCGTTCCATGATGGGCACGAGTCAAAGCGCTGCAGGGATGATATTCAAAACCAATGCACGAGATTAAAACATTTCAAAAGGATCATGTGGTTCAGATGAATGCCAGCACACCACCGGAGCCAAAGCTCCGGTCTCCTTCTCCAGTGAGCTTCACTGGACTGGTTCACTCACAACCATCACCAAAATTAAAAAGAAGGACATGAATTTAAAGTAAAAATGCTCAGAAGCTCGAATCTGGCCTTAATTTTTCCTAACTCCAAGTATATTGAAAGATACAGGGAGTTGAATTTTGAGGATCATGATCTGAGTTGCTTCGATTTGACCTTAAATCAACTCAATCTTGTTGCCTATATTGGTAGGACTTCAGACAACCAAAGATCAAGAAGAATTATGCAGAATTGAATGAGAAATGAAGAGAATAAAATTTCTTGAAAATACCTTCACTGCAGATCTGTATGGACATGATCTTGCTTCCAATTGCTCTTGATCTTACTTTGGGCACTTGATGGAATGGAAATGAATCAGCAAAAGGTACAAGACTATTGGAGATTTGAATCTCAAAACAATGGAGATTCAAACTCAATTTCCAATGGATATTCTCAAGTTTATCCTTTGAATGAGAGGGTTTGGAGCTAGGGATTCAAAGTTGGCGCGCCGGGTCCTTGATTCTGAGCATGGGTGACTCTATTTATAGCCATATGATTTCTAAATGCACACTTGAAAATAAGTTCCAAAAATAGCAATGTACATTGCATGGATGCATGAGCATGTGATAGGCCCATGTAATCATCTCTTCAGGTCCAAAAATGAGTACTAACATTGCTGAAGTCACATTGGTAAGCCATGCAATTGTGTATGAGGGATGCAAGTTCAATTATGCCAAATGGTCATTCATGTTCAAGCCATATGCAACTCAATCATACTTTATACAAATGGGATGAAATTGGACTTTTTAGAAAGGTTAGATCAAGAGTAACAACTTTCATGTTGAACACTTTTTCATTTTAAGCTTGGATCATGATGGATTTTGAGGTGGAAGTTGGGAAAATCAAACATGTCAAAACAATTTCTAAGTGTCAAGCCATATGTTCATTTATTCCACCTTGGCTAACTTTTTATGTGAGCTTTAAATGAGAAACATTTCTTCATCAAAGTTGTAGCTCTCTCAAAGTCATTCAAAATGATTTATTTACTTTTGAAGTTGAGGAAAATCAATTGTTCAATGGCATTGGTCCAAAATGACCTATAATGTATCCTCATATCACATGCATATAAAAGTTGAATTTGCTTTTACTCCAAACATAAAAATTGAAGTTGACATGTTGAACTTGATTTTGCAACTTGGAAATATTTAATCTCATAAAAATTGAGCCAGTTATAGCCTTGGGAAGTTGACCTCCAAATTAGGGTTTAGGCAAAATAATCTATAATCTTTCACTATAAAATATGACCTTCCAAGCAAAACCAGATCTAGAACTCAACATGAAAGTTGTTTGGAATATCACTTAGAGTAGAATATGACAAAAGTTGTAGGATATAGGGTCTAGGGAACCCCAGTTTTGATCAGATGAATTCCTCTGGTCAACCACCATGAACCAACTTGCTATCTTGCCATTCTCTTGACTTTTGGGACTCATGGAGGATCATATATGCATAAGATGATGAAAGTTGAAGTATACCTTGAAATATTTGATCAATTGATGAAGAAGCTTGTTGAAGAAGTTACACAAGATACCCATATGAATTAGGTTTTCCAAGGCAAACCAATTCCAAACTCTTGATAATTTCTTGATCAAAATAACATGTAAAGATTATGGGGATTCATATTTGATTCTTAGATCCATAGTAAACCAATTATTGATTGAACTCCTGACATTGAGGGTCTTAAACCCTATATGTGAGCTTGATAGATCAAAGGTGAGCACATGCTCTACCTACAAAAGAGTTTGATTATACAAAGACGTATTTTTGGTATTTTGGTTAGTAAAAATGATAAAATACAAAGTATGATACAATCACATGATGCTTGGTGATCTCTCCCAATGCAAACCCAATGAATGAGGGGTAAGGAGGATACCAAAGTGTGATCCCAATGCTAATGCATATGATGAGTAGCATGAGGGATCTTAGGGTCAAAATTGGGGTCTTAGAGTGAGATAGGTCCCATACCCGGACTTGAGAGCTCTTATGATATGAGGGTGATATAGTCATGTTGGCTTACATGGAGTTAATCCTTAATAAGCTTACTTGAGATCCCCCACTCAGTGGAGGCCCATTTGGGATTACTGATGTCACACGAGAAATCGTAGTTGGCATTACTTTTTCCAATGTGGGAGCCCGAGAAGCTGAGGACCTTAGAACCCTTTGCCCATATTGGTCTTTTAGGATGTAATGTGGTGGCTATTCAGGTATAGACTTGAATTAGTTGTTATGCGATACTACACTCATACGAGTTTCACTTGAGAATATTATTGGTTGACGAGTAGTCGTTTAAGTCGGTAATATCCAAAAGATGGAATTATGGCTATGGGAAATTTTTAGAACCTTGTTCTACAAGTGATTATATCCTTAGTACATACATCGTGGGTTGGTTCTTAGCCTTGGCTCCATGATCGTGACTCCGAACCTTTGGACCTTGTTTGTGTGCTTTGTGTGATATTGTTTATGGTTGTTTCATCATGCACTCATGGCATTCATAAAAAATTTGCTCAATTTTCAAGGAACTTAGAGACTCTTATTGAAAACATCACAGATACTTTGATCATGGATATTGGAAGGAGAAACACTCAGAATTACAGTTTCAGATGTCCCAATATCATGGAATTAAGTAAGCTAGCATTTTTTATGGATGATCCTAAGGGTTTCAGAGACTGTTTTGGAAGACTTTTATTTGCACTATCTATTGATATTGAGGATGATCTTCTCTGTACTTTGGTTCAGTTCTATGGTCCTGTCTATTGGTGCTTCACTTTCCCTGATTATCAGTTGTTCCCTACCATGGAGGAGTATGCTTATATTTTAGGTATACCAGTTTCTGATAGAGTTCCTTTTAGTGGGGTGGAATGAATTCTTGAATCTCGGGTTATCGTCGAAGCCATTCATTTGAGGAAGTCTGACATAGATGCCAATCTCACTTTCAAAGGAGGTATCAGAGGGTTAACTTTGAAGTTTCTTTTGGAAAAATCCTTTTCTTTTGCTAATGCTAATAGCATGATGGAATTCAAGATTGTTCTTGCCTTACTCATCCATGGTTTGGTCTTGTTTCCTAACATTGACAATTTTGTTGATGTTAATGCTATGAGAATCTTCTTGATTAGAAATCCGATTCCGACTCTGCTCGGTGATACTTATTTCTCCATTCATCATATGACCTCTAAAGGGGGTGGAACTACTATCTGTTGTGTGCCTTAATTGTACAAGTGGTTTATTTCGCACATGCCGCAGTCTCCTATCTTCCAAGAAAACAAGGATTGTTTAAGGTGGTATCAAAGGCTTATGTCTCTCACCAATGGTGACATAGCTTGGTATTATTTTATTTACAATGACATCAAGATTATTGACTGTTGTGGGGAGTTCTCTAATGTGCCTCTTCTTGGTACACAAGAGGGAATCATCTACAATCTGGCTTTGGCAAGACGTCAATTCAGGTTCTCTATGAAGGACAAATGTAATAACACTCTGTTAGAAGGTTTATTTTTCCAAGAAGGGAAGGACACTCAAGGATTTAAAGCTAGGATAGTTCATTCTTGGCACAATATTCATAGGAAAGGAAAAGGTGAGCTTGGATTCAGGAATTATGTAGCTTTGGAGCCTTGCATTAGTTGGGTGAAGAAGAGAGCAAAAGAACTTAAGATGCCATATGCTTATCAAAGACCTGTGTCCTTAGTGATGGTCCAATATCCCACTATTAAGGGCATAGAGGAGTTGCAAGAGGCAAATACCTAGGAAGACAAATTTTACACCTTACACCTTGAGAAAGTAGAATTGCATAAATAGCTAAAGGAAAAGGATGATTCGATAAAATTACTCGAGCAACATACTGTGAAGAGATATAGAGGCCAAGAGGATTGATTTTCCTCTAATAATTCATCGTCTGCTCAGATTCCTACTTCCGGCGTTCGGAAAGGCATTGTAGACCAGCTCGTGATAGAGAAGGATAATATGAAGAGCATCTACGAAAGAGAGATCAAATGGCTTCGCAAGAAGTGTCAGCCTGAAGTTGGGTCGTCATCAGACATGATTCCCTAGATCTGGCTTCTCTCTGTTTATGATCATTGAAATTGTATTTCTGATTGTAATGCTTTATAGTATTAAATAAAATTAGATTTTTTACATTGAAATGTGTTATTCTTATGTTTTCAACTTATGTCTTAAAGTTCCTTGGAAAATAACAATAATAAAATTCCCAATTACATTTGCATATCATGCATCATTTTGCATCTTGGTCTTGCTTAGAGCAAGTTCTCCAGGGGTCTTATTTCTTTCTTAGTCTTCATTCATACAGGTTGTCTCACCGGTACCATACTCGAGCTAATTAGTTGAAAAATATGGACCTGCAATAGAATGGTGAACTCCACGAAGAGGTGACAACTTTGAGGGACGGATATGGGAGGCTTACTACTATGATGGAAGCATTGGTGGCTGCTCAGAATCAGCCTCCACCTACTACTCCTTCGACTCCACTTCAGAGGACTGTGATTTCTGAGATTCTCTCTACGTGTATCTCAGTGGATCCTATCAGTGCTCTGTAGCACCACATGCCTTCTGGGTTCCCTTGGGGCATTCCTCCTAACTTTGTGATGAGGGGTACCAACCTGCTATTGAAGTGGATCAACATGTGATGTCAATACAACCTCCCGTGGTTCATGTTGTTCCTTATGTCGAAGAACCTATTTTTCACGCTGACGAAGGTGAAATTGTTGGTGTTTATGAAAGATTGGACGATTTCCAAGATCAATTTCAGGCTATGTAGAAAGGAATCCAAGCTTTAAGGGGGAAAGTATGTTCGCAAAGAATGCTCATGATCTGTGTTTGGTTCCTAATGTAAAGATTCCACACAAGTTCAAGGTTACAAATTTTGAAAAGTAAAAAGGCAACTGTTGTCCTCTGAGTCATCTGGTGATGTACGCTCGTAAGATGTCGACTCAGACTGACAATCATCAATTGTTGATCCACTACTTTCAATACAGTTTGACTGGGGATGCTCTAAAGTGGTATACGGGGCGTGACAATACTCAGATCCGAATGTACAATGACCTAGGTAAGGATGTTGTTTGCCAGTACAAATATAATATCGACATGGCACCGGACAGGGATCAACTTCGTGCTATTTCCCACAAAGATAAAGACACCTTCAAGGAATACGCATAGAGATGGCGCGAGATCGCTGGACAGGTTAGTCCTCTGTTGGAGGAAAAAGAAATGACAAAGCTATTTTTGAAGACATTGAGTCCATTCTATTATGACCGGATGATTGCAAGTGTGCCTAATGACTTTACTGAAATGGTGAATATGGCTTTGAGGTTAGAAGAAGGTGATTATGAAGGACGATTGAAAGAAGGTAGTTCATCTGATGGTTCCATAAAGTATAGGAATGGTTTACCCAAGAAGAAGGAATATGATGCTAATGCTATCTCGAAAGAGAAATGTATAAGGCTTCCGAGGAACAGTCAATATCATCAGCATATGGCGTATGCAACTCCAGTTATTAATTCATCTCCAATTGTTCAAGTAGCACCGAGTTACCAACCGTGTTTCCAGCAATGCATAAATCAACATAATCGTGTCCAAAGGCCTGTACAATTTGATCCAATTCTAAATTACCTATACATAATTATTTCCTACTTTAATTCAGAAGAATTTGGTGCAAACTAGAACTCCACCAACGGTTCCGAAAGAGCTTCAGTGGTGGTATAAACCTGATCGACATTGTGAATTCCACCAAGGAGCACCCGACCATGATATTGATAATTGTTTCGCTTTGAAAGCTAGGGTGAGAAGGTTAATGAAAAGTGGTATTCTGTTATTTGAAGATTCTAATCCCAATGTACAAGCTAATCCACTGCCCAAACATGGCAATGCAACTATGAATATGGTCGAAGGATGTCCAGGAAAGTACCGAGTTTTTGACGTCAATCTAATCATAAGATCCTTGGTTGAAATGCTTCTTACTTTATGCGAATTGATTTATTACGAGCATGACCATGCCTCTTGTCAAGTATGTTCTAGTGATCCCCGAGGGTGTGTTATTGTGAAAAGAGACTTACAAGAGATGTTGGATCAGAATCTTATTCAGGTTACGAGGGATAGAAATGAAGATGAGCGTGAGGTGAACGTCATAGTTCCCTATTTTAATCTCCCATAACCGGTTTTCATTGCATATGATGGTTAAAAGACTGTTGTTTCTCCGTTGGTTATTCGTTTGGTGGGTCCTACACCTTACGAGTCTGATAAAGTTGTGCCTTATAAGTATAAATGCTACTATGGTAGAAGACATCAAAGAAGTTCGTATTCCTGCTTTTCCATCCCTTATGAACATCATCGATGTAAGTGGTGTGACCCGAAGTGGTCGTATATTTGTTGTTGCAGCTCCTAAGAGGACTGAAGATGTGGTGATAGAGAAATCAAGTCAAGAGAAAACTCATGTTGTACAGCTGACCAATCCAGTATTATGAATCAGAATGTTGATCAAGATGAGGTGTTGAAATTGATCAAGAAGAGTGATTTCAATGTGGTGGACCAATTGTTGCATATTCCATCCAAGATATTTGTGTTATCCCTTCTAATGAGTTTTGAAGCACACCGAGAAGCTTGCAGAAAGTCCTAGAGAAGGCCTATGTGGACCATGATGTGACAATTGATCAATTTGATGGCATTGTGGCCAATATTACTGCATGTAACAATTTGAGCTTCAGTGATGAAAAGCTGCCCGAGCAGGGGAGGAACCATAATTTAGCCAGGCATATCTCTATGAATTGTCAAGAATATGCCCTGTCCAATGTGCTTGTGGATACTAGATCCTCTTTGAATGTTCTTCCTAAGTCTACGCTGTCTAAACTTGCTTACCAAGGTGCTCCAATGAGATTTAGTGGAGTTGTTGTGAAGGCCTTCGATGGCTCGAGGAAGATTGTAATTGGGGAAGTTGATCTCCCAATAAAGATGGGTCTATGATTATTTCAGATCACTTTTCAAGTGACAGATATTAATCACGACTACAGTTTTCACTTAGGATGTCCGTGGATTCATGAGGCTGGGACAATTACATCAACTCTACACCAGAAGCTGAAGTTTGTGAAGAATGGGAAGTTAGTGACCGTGGGTGGCGAGCAAGCCATGTTGGTGAGTCATCTCTCTCCTTTTTTCATATATTGATGTCGACGAAGCTGAAGGGACGTCATTTCAAGCTCTTTCTATTGATAATATTATTGTTAAGAAGAATGATGAATCCAGGTCATCCTTAAAAGATGCCCAATTTGTGGTGGAGAATGGTCAATCTACTAGATGAGGACAAATTGTTGAGCTTGCTGAGAACAAGAACAAAGCTGGTTTGGGTTTTTCACCTGGTGTAACCCGAAGAGATTTGAAGCAAATTTAAGAGGTGTTTCATAGTGCCGACTTTATCCATTCCAAAGATCAGTCTGCTGCCGCAACCTTAGAAGATGATGAAGAGCAAGATGTGCCAGACTTTATGACACGTGGACCGATGTTCCAGAACTGGATTTTTGTTGATGTTCCTTCTATTATTCACTTGTCGAAGTAATATGTTTCTTTTTGTTATTTTCAAAATCTTTCACTATGCCTAAGGTGAAAGTGAACCTATGTGGGCTTTGTTTCAGATTTCATTATCATTAATAAAATGTTATTTCGTTTATCCATATTATGTTTTTGCTTTTTGCTTTTTTCTGGAAAAATGGTAACATAAAAAACAAAATAATAGTCACATTCATATCTGCATCACAATGTGTGTTTATTTGTTCATATTCTAAAATCAAGCATAAAATCATTGTGCAGATTGGTTTTTAAACCCATTGAAAACAATGACCATATGCCCTCTCCCAACTTTGAATTTGTTGTGTTCGAAATGGAAGAAGAGGATGACGAAGCGATTCCTGGTGAGATTTCTCGATTGCTTGAGCACGAAGAGAAGGCCACTCATCCTCATAAAGAGCCGTTGGAAGTGATTAATTTGGGTTCTGAAGATAACAAGAAAGAAGTCAAGATTGGGGAACTGCTTTGTCCAGATTTTAAGAAGAGGATGACAGAGCTTCTTAGGGAGTATATGGATGTGTTTGCTTGGTCTTACAAAGATATGACCGGTCTTGATACTGATATTCTGGAGCATCGATTACCGTTAAAGCCAGAGTGTCCGCCAGTAAAGCAGAAGTTGAGAAGAACTCACCCTGATATGGCTGTCAAGTTTAAAGAAGAAGCGAAAAAGCAGATTGATGATGGGTTCCTTATTATCGTTGAGTATCCTCTTTGGGTGGCTAACATTGTACCCGTTTCGAAGAAAGGTGGTAAAGTTTGGATGTGTGTTGATTATAGGGACTTGAGCAAAGCTAGTCCGAAAGATGATTTTCCTCTGCCGCACATTGACATGTTGGTAGATAATACGACTAAGTTCAATGTTTTCTCCTTTATGGATGGGTTCTTCAGTTATAATCAAATCAAGATGGCACCTGAAGACATAGAAAAGATGACATTTATTACACCCTAGGGAACATTCTGCTATAGAGTGATGCCTTTCGGTTTAAAGAATGCTGGTGCAACGTACCAAAGAGCTATGACTACTCTTTTCCATTACATGATGCACAAAGAGATAAAAGTCTATGTTGATCATATGATTTCTAAGTCGAAGGCTGAAGAAGACCATGTTAAATATTTGTTGAAGTTGTTTTAGCGGTTGAGAAAGTTTAAACTTTGGTTGAATCCTAATAAATGTACTTTTGGTGTCCATTTAGGAAAGTTGTTAGGTTTCATTGTCAGCTAGAAAGGTATTAAAGTAGATCCTGACAAAGTCAGAGTTATTCAAGAGATGCATGCACCGAAGACAGAAAAGCAAGTCAAAGGGTTCCTCGGGCGTCTGAATTATATATCCATGTTTATATCTCACATGACTCCTACGTGTGGGCAAATCTTCAAGCTTTTCTACAAAGATCAGGGTTGTGTTTGGACAGAGGACTCCCAAAAAGATTTTGAAAACATCAAGGAGTATCTTCTTGAACCTCTTATCTTGTCTTCTCCATTGGAAGGAATACCTTTGATTATGTATTTTACTATGTTAGAAGAGTCCATGGGTTGTGTGCTTGGACAACAAGATGAAACTGGTAGAAAGGAGCATTCCATCTACTATCTGAGTAAGAAGTTTACAGATTATGAGTCTCGGTACTCCATGCTTGAAAAGACTTGTTGTAGTTTAGCCTGGGCTGCCAAACGTTTACGCCAGTATATGATCAATCATACCACTTGGTTGATATCCAAAATGGATCCAATCAAGTATGTCTTTGAAAAACATGCTTTGACTAGGAGGATAGCTCGTTGGCATATTCTATTGTCTGAATATGATATTGAGTACCGTACTGTTACCACGAAAAATCTCTAAGGCATGCTGAAAGCGTATTTAATGAAGGAGTCCTATGAATGTGGGGGTCATACCCCATCAAAGGAGGAATAGACGTTGGAGGCAAGCAAGAGTAGAAAAAACACAAATCAAAGATTGAAGCCGACGGGGGAAGGTGGCCTCGTCGACAGGCCATTCTGTCGACCGACGCAAGGTTTGGGACTTAAAGAATTATAGTCAAATGTGCAGAAGACAGCTTCTCCCTAACGTCTGGACGGGAGAAATTTGAAATTCAAAATAAATAGCAGTTCCAAAAGGAATAAGAGTGTCATAATGTGGAGCAGTTTGCAAGACATGGGTGCGGCGGTTGTGCAGATCGTGTGACATAACATCTGCTACTTTCTAGGAGTTTAGCTTATGAGTAGTTTCCTCTAGTTTAGTATAAATAGGAGTATCCCACAAGGGGCTCATAGTGTTCACTTTGTACTGCGAAATCACTTGTAAGAAAACTTCCCATTCCTAACGCGAGGAAGCAAAGAGTTTTTCTGAGAGTGTTATGTACGTGAATCACCACATTTATTTCAATGCAACTTCCCTATTTTTCAATTGTTCCCGTTGAACATTTTATCTTAATTTCTTTTACTTTTGAGTTATCATTTTACGTTATCGTTTACGCTGTCGACACTGACTCTATTACGATAATAGAGTTCACCAAAAGCGTGCTCGTCGTATACCTCTTTTGAATGTTATAGCGTTGTTGGTCACGAGTCACCTATAGGCGATAACATTGTTTAAAATCGTTCGTGTGGAAAAACCCTACACTTGTTCGACACTTTGTTAGGAGCCGTTCCTCACAAAGTCATTCTGTCGAAGTTTGGACAAGCCTTACTTGCACTAGCACATGTCCTAGGATCAACTGGTCGATCCTGCAAGTAACCCTTCGTTTCAAAGCCTAGGGAGGACCAGTGGTTGTTTACCAATTTCCACAGTAAACAAAATGGCACGCCTAGTGGGACAATGCTAGAGCAGTTGCGAAATTGCATGAAACTTAGAACTGGCAAGATATATAGTAAGCCACGAAGTAGTGTGAAAATGTCAGAAACTAACACTGATGAAGTTCCACGAGGAACTTTATCCAATACGGAAACAATAGTCTCACAGGTTGCCACTTTGCTGCCGATGACAAGTGCATCCCTAACCATGTCGACTACGGGTGCGGTTGGAACATCAATTCCTCAGCCCCCACCAGGGGGTTTAGGATCAACGATAACGATGTTCAGACCTTATGTGCCTCGCTTTGGCACCACATATCCGCTTTATGGTATGCCGTATTCCTTAATTCTAGGATATCAGTCGATATCCAGTGCATCACTGTTTTCAGATACAAATCCTCCCTTGCAAGGATCAGCACAGGGGGGCAACATAAGGAACACTACCCAGAACAGAACCATGCCATTGTCGAACACTTCAGAAGTAGTGTTGAGACAGCAAATGGACGATAGTAACCATGAATTGGTTAACATGTTGACCAACCAGATGGGCATAGTCTTTAATCCACTAATACAAGAATCTACTGAAACAAATAGGCAGGTGGCGAACCAATTGACACCCTTGTGCAATTTTCTAGGGGCATCGACCCGACAGATGACGCCAATGATTAGACCGACTGTTCCTGTGCAGATAGAGATAGGGGCAGCGGAGGAGGAGATAGTCCACGAAGGACAAATCTTTGACCCCTTCAACATCAAGGCGTCGAATCAGGAGTTGCGGGACGTAACCAGATGGTAATGGTTAACCGACACCAGGATGCTGATCAAATCATCGACCAACATCGACAAGAAGACTTGGCGGTGGAAAATAATTTGACAACTATTGTCAAAAGGATTATAGCTAGAAATGGCATGGGTGCTACATTACAAAGGCCATTATACGCTTCCCCCTAGCTGGATTTATTCTCCAAGCTGAGGCGCCTGGGGGGATGAAAGTGCCTAAGTACACTAAATTAGGTGGAGAGTCTGGTGAATCGATAATAGAGCACGTCGCCAGATACTTAACAGAGTCAGGGGATCTAGCTCATAATGAATGTTTAAGAGTAAAAAACTTCCCCTCCTCTCTGACCAAGGCTGCCTTCACATGGTTTACTTCGTTGGCCCCAAGTTCAATCGACTCATGGGCCAAATTGGAAAATAAGTTCCATGAACAGTTTTACGAAGGACACTCCAAAATTAGTTTGGCAGAATTGTCTAGTATTAAGAGAAGGTTTGCTGAAAGTATAGATGATTATCTGAATCGTTTTAGGTCCTTAAAAGTTAGGTGCTTTACGCAAGTGCCAGAACATGAACTAGTTCAAATGGCCACAGGAGGTTTAGATTATTCCATTAGAAAGAAGATAGATCCAACTTTTGTGAAAAGTATGTCACAACTGGCTGACAGAGTCCGACATCTAGAACGACTAAGGCTAGAGAAAGTTAGGCACAATAAGTCTAAGAAAGAAAAGGTAGCGTTTGTCGAATACGACGCGACAGACCCAATACGTGAGGCCGATTATGCTTCATCGACTGAATTAGAAATCGACGTGGCTGAACTAAAGCCAGGGTCCGCCTATGAGTGTCGATCATTGCTGCCTGCGGAAGGAAAAAATCCTGTCGAAAACAACCCAAAGTTCCCTTCGAAAACTTATACTTTCGACATGTCGAAATGTGAGGAAATTTTTGACTTATTGGTCAAAGATGGGCAGATGATGGTACCTCTTGGTACTAAAATACCACCGTTGGAACAAAGGCAGAAAAGAGGGTTTGTAAATATCATAACTATCTTGGTCATAACACCTCTAATTGTTACCTTTTCAGGGATTTGGTTTAGAAAGTGATTCAAGAAGGCAGACTGAAATTTGTTGGCCGCAGAATGAAGATCGACGTTGATCCTCTTCACCAGGGGGAAGCCCTGTTCGTGGAGCCAGTCGAGATCAACATGGTCGAGATCAGCGAATATGATGAGGCCAACATGTTGGAGCAAATTGGGGAAAGTCCAGATGTCGATATAGCTGAAGTTTACCCAAGGGCTGATGAGGACTTGGTGGATGTTCTGTATCGCTGCAAGAACAAGGGTTCACAGGTGTGCCTGTGCCCAAGGTGTGGTGTTGTCACCGACAAAATAGCAGTAGAGAATTTCCAGAAGCTACAACTGGGTAAAAGCAAAAGGAATGTGCCAACCAGGGATTACCAGAATGAAAGAGGCTCAAAAAGGGCTGTGGGAAATAACCCAACAAGGCCTAAAAGCTTTGTGCCGTCGACAAGTGCTCCTAGAGGTACTTGGATCAAGCTTCAGGAAAGACAAGACACCCCACAAGGGGTTGCTGCTGATGCTAGAGGAGGTCTAGCAGTTAACTACAGGCGTGAATTTAAGTCTGAAAAGAGGACTTATATCTCTGAAAACTATTTGGGAAAGAACCCCATGTCGAGGACTCAATGGAGACGTTTTCAGAGGCGTAAACAGGCCGAAAGAGACACTGCAAGAGGCATGACCAGCAAGGCGAATACTGGGAAGAAAATTGTTGTGAAAGTCGACACAACGGCGAAGGAACGGATAAGAGAGTATGTCCGTCGACCAACTGAAAAATGTTATGATGAAGTGACTGATGACTTCAATTCAGAATCTGAAGCAAACCTCGACATCCTGATTAACATGGTGTCAATCCTACCACAAGAATACAAGTGTGTGACTGAAGTCGAAGGGTCGGTGGACAATGTTGATGCTGAAGAAATGGCTTTGCACCAACCAAGATGTTATTTTGTGTTGAACGATGGTTCTGCTGAAATCCAAGAGGCAGTGTTCAAAAGACCAACGATGAACATGAAAAACCATTTGAAACCACTTCTTATCAGGGCAAAAGTAGAAGGCGTAATAGTCAACAAAATTTTGGTCGATTGTGGTGCCACGGTCAACATCATGCCACACCATATTCTGAGGAAGATTGGCAAATATGATACCGACATCAGGTCTAATAATATGGTCTTGTCGGACTATGGAGGAAATATGAAAAGCACCATGGGAGTGATTATGGTGAATGTCACACTAAGTTCAATGACCAGACCGACACTATTCATGGTGATAGACGCTAAGCCGAGTTACAACTTGCTACTTGGCAGAGAGTGGTTACATGGCGTCAGAGTTGTACCATCTTCAGCATACCAAAGGCTGATGATTTGGAGAGAGGATGGGGTGGGAGAAAATATCGAGGCCGACCAAGGATATTTTATGGCCGATGTGAATAATGTCGGCAAGAAGGAGTTTGAAAGAAAGCTGGCCAACATCTCTCCTTGCTTCCCAGCTGAGGATGTATATGCTAATCTAAGTGAAACTTTCGTCTCTCTAACTCTACATGAGACTCACGGCTTCATTTGGGATGTGGAACGTTTAAATGATCCACCATACACAGGTATCCGGCCGACAGGCGGGAGGGACGTCAATGATGATGTCTGAGTTAGAAGCTCTAAGGAAGATTTCGGCATATGTTGCCGAGAATAAAATAAAGTCGGCTTTAGAGGCTGAAGAAAACATGGCTGCTGAAGCCTGTGTGTTGAATATAGGGGGGCATATGGCTATTGGGCCAAAACCCACCAGACAAACCAACTTTGTCCAAAAGGAACGTCGACATGCAGCGTATGGACTGCATTTACGACAGTGAACCTTTAGGGTTCAAAAAAGACCCAAAGGCACCAGAGAGAATCTGACCAAAAGACCCCTTGGAAGAAGTCGACCTTGGCGAGAATGGCGAGAAAAGGCCAACATATATAAGCGCCAACATCGACAACGAACTAAAGTCTGAGGTAATATCCATACTTAAAGAATTTAGAGATTGTTTTGCTTGGGATTATAATGAAATGCCTGGTTTAAGTAGAGATTTGGTCGAGTTAAAGCTGCCCATAAAAGCTGGAAGAAAGCCAGTGAAGCAGACGCCCAGGCGTTTCGCCCTAGAGATCATGGAAAAGATAAAAACATAAGTAAAAAGACTCCTGAAAAGCAAGTTTATTCAAACTCCAAGGTATGTCAAATGGTTGGCCAATATTGTGCCAGTCGTAAAGAAAAATGGGTCTTTAAGAGTATGCATTGATTTTAGGGATCTAAATGCTGCCACCCCAAAAGATGAATATGCCATGCCCGTGGCTGAGATGTTGGTCGATTCGGCCGCTGGTTTTGAATATTTAAGCATGTTAGATAGTTATGCTGGATATAACCAAATTTTTATTGCAGAAGAAGACGTGCCGAAGACGGCGTTTCGATGTCCAGGAGCCTTAGGGACATATGAGTGGGTTGTCATGCCATTCGGTCTGAAAAATGCCGGAGCCACATACCTGAGGGTAATGAACTCAATGTTCCATGATTTCATTGAAGATTTCATGCAAGTCTACATTGATGACATTGTGATAAAATCCAATGGTCAACATACTCACGTCGAACATCTTCGAAAAGCCTTTCTGAGGATGAGGAAATGTGGATTAAAAATGAATCCATTAAAATGCACTTTTTATGTGCAGGCAGGCGACTTCCTTGGTTTTGTGGTGCATAAAAAGGGTATTGAAGTAAACCAAAGCAAAACAAAAGCCATTATGGACGTCAAGCCTCCGTCGACCAAAAAGGAGCTGCAATCTTTTTTGGGAAAAATAATTTTTCTTAGAAGATTCATATCAAATCTAAGTGGCAAAACAAAAGCGTTCTCCCCACTACTTCGACTGAAGAACGAAAATTTCAAATGGCAGGATGCACACCAAGAGGCTTTCGACAAAATCAAAGAGTATTTGACTAGGCCTCAAGTATTGGCCCCTCATGATAGACATAGGCCAATGAGACTGTATATTGCAGCCTCAGAATCAACTATAGGAAGTATGTTAGTCCAAGAGGATGAAAAATGTGTCGAAAGACCTGTGTATTACCTTAGTCGAGTGCTTAATGATCCTTAAACTAGGTATAGTGATATAGAAAAACTATGTCTATGCCTGTATTTCTCTTGTACAAAATTAAAGCAATATATCAAGCCTGTTGATGTGTACGTGTCTTCCCACTTTGATATTATTAAACATATGTTATCTAAACCAATTTTGCATAGTCGAATTGGAAAATGGGCTTTAGCGTTAACATAATACTCCCTGACATCCTTGAAAGCGATGAAAGGGCACGTAGTAGCAGACTTTCTTGTCGACCATTCAATGGTCGAAATGACGCAGAATTACGTAGATTTAGCACTATGGAGTCTATACTTCGATGGGTCAAGACATAAGCATGGATCTGGGATAGGAGGAGTCATAATTTCTCCAGATGGAATTCCAGCAGAGTTCAAATACAAAATCGAAGGGATATGCACCAATAATGAAGCAGAGTATGAGTCACTGATCACCGGACTTGAACTACTGCTAGAATTAGGGGCAAGGAATGTCGAAATTATGGGAGATTCGAAGTTAGTGATTAAACAAGCATCGAAAGAGTATAGGTGTGTCAAAGAAAATCTGATCATGTACTTCGTGGTCACCATCAGACTACTCAAGAGGTTTGAGCAAGTCAATCTCCAACACATACCACGGCAAGAAAACCAAAGAGCAAACGATTTGGCGCAGGAGGCTTCAGGGTATAAAACGTCGAAAGACCTGGACAAAGAGATCCAAGTAAGGGAGAAAGTACGAGTGACAATGTTGTCACCGTCAGATTTGGCGATCGTGAAGTTGGGGGCAGTAGATAAAAATCATTTTAAAATTCTGGCTGTTGACGACGAGAGAGGGAGTGATTGGCGTAAACCGCTAGTCGATTACTTACGTAATCCCGTGGGGTCGACAGATCGAAAGATAAAGTATAAGGCCCTTAGCTACATCTTGGTAAATGATGAATTATTCAAAAAGACAGTCGAAGGAGTGTTATTTAAATGCCTGGGGGAAAGTGAGGCATACGTGGTTGTGTCGAGCATACATAGCGGGGCGTGTGGGGCACATCAAGCAGGTTTGAAGATGAAGTGGCTCTTGATGCTTTCAGGAGTTTATTGGCCTTCAATGCTGAAAGATTGCATTGAATTTGCTAAGGGTTGTTGTCATACCCCAAAATTTGTCCGTTAATATTACAAGAAAATGGCCTAAACTGGCTTGCTCGCTAGGCGAGCTACTCCTTCGCCTAGCGAACCCTTCGCTACGCCATTCGCCTAGCGAAGCTTGCGAATACCAGAAAATTCTGGGCTTCATTCTGAGCCCATTAGGTCATAAAAAGAGCATTATAAATACCACAACTTCAGTCAGAAAAAAGGAGAACGAAAAGGGAACGAAAACAGGAGATAGAAAGAAGGCAAACCCTGGAGGCTAACCCAGAGAATTCAGAGCAACCCTAAAGGAAACCCTGAGGGAAACTCATCTGCACCAAGGTTACCTCCGCCCAACTCAATCTGACTTGCCAATTCAAGGTTGCAATTCAATTGCAAACAGGTTTGCATTACTATTACCGCTTTATGTTCTTAACTTGCATGTGGCATTATGATTGAATTTATAAAAATATCTTAAGTTTTGCATGTAAGTTTAAGTATGTATGAATATCTTGAACGTTTAACCATGTAATCTCTGTAATGGATGCCATAGGGTGTGAAGCTTGCTGAAATTGTACTGTTATCAAAACCAGAACCCGCAGCCGCTCGCTAGCCCATCGCTAAGCGAGCATGTAGCGAGTATTCGCTAAGCCTTCGCTAGGCGAGGCAGGAGCGAACGTGACAGTCGCTGACTTTTCTATTCTGATTTTTGCTTATCTGACATGTTTTATCATAGCCATGCATTGTTTACCTGACCCTATTACTGTTGTGATTTCTTTTGTGGTGTAATTCTCGATTGCACCCTGATTTGGTATTCTGACTTGTTTGCTGAATTTTATAAGGGTTCACATACTCCCGGAGAAGGTAGCTTGCTAGGTATTCCACTTTATTTGTGGGATACCCTTGTGGAGATTCACCCTAATTACCTAATTGATTATAATGTGGACCTAATTGCCTAATTGATTACAACTACCTAATTGATTGTAAAATATTGTCTTTGAATATGTGATCTTGGACCTCTCTTTGTTGCCTTACGGTATTACGGTATTATGGTCATGTCCCGCGAACATGGGGATACACTTAGCAAAGACCCTTCGATTAAATCATCATGTCCCTATAAAATAAATCATTGTCCCTCGGATGTTGCTTGCGAATATATGATTTTGTCCCTCGATGACCCGTCGTTGTAGCCTACGGTTAATGATGATCGTCCCTTCGAATGCTAAGGTATCCTTACAAATGTTGCCTTCCATGACCAATCGATGACCCTACAATGACCCTTTTACATCCAAAGGATAAAACTACTTACTTCTCAATAGTAAGGACAATTTTACCCTCATAAGGATAGGAAATGCCCATAAAGACCTTGGGTGGGTATAACTCTTAATTGTTGGCTCACAACCTAAAACATTTTTCATACCTCACACTTTGCAAATACTAGAAAATCACCACTTGGTATACATTCGTACTAGAATCATTGCCAAGTTATATTTCTCTAAACCGCTTTCAAAATTAAACGAGATAAATACTTTGTATACATTCGTACAAGAATCATTACAAAGTTAAACTCTTTTTTTTTTTCAAAACATTTTTTAAGCAATTCACAAACACTTTTTTTTCAGACAAACATAAGTGATCAAGCAATTAAGAGCCCATGGATAACCATGGATACAAAGGGTGCTAACACCTTCCCTTTGTATAATGTACCTCCCGAATCCAAAATCTAATTAAGGTCTTTCCTGTTCTTTTCCACCTTTCCTTATTGGATAAAAGAAAAGTCGGTGGCGACTCTTGCTATCCGCGACATTTGCTTTCCAAAGCAAAAACACACCAAGTCAGTTCACCGTATGACTGAACTGGCGACTCTGCTGGGGACTTAAAAAGAGAGGTTACCTTAAAAAACAAGATCACTTATTCAAATTGTCTGATTTACTTTTAAGGGATTGCTTGGGTATTTTATGCTTGAGTGAAAGATCCTACACCCGGATCTAGTGTACCTTAGGTAAGTAGCAATAGATCATCGCGACTATCCGGCGTATACTGGAATGGTCAAAATGATGGCTACGGTTAATGTGACACTTTGGATGTCCTGATGTTCCTCATGTTTACTTGAGGAAAAATTTGGCTTCCGCGTGGTGTCATCAAAGCATTAACCAGACCTTTAGAACCCTAATTGACTCATCCTATCCCTTAGAAAGTAGTGAGATAACTGACTTCGGTTCCGACTGGGGTTGGTTGAGACTCGATACTACACTCTTTGAGATTGGACTTTAGGGAAGCTTCGGTCAACCACTTGGTGTTGCACTGAGGTGGACTTAAAGGAAGGTCAATGATTTGAGATCCTTCTAGAACCCGGTTACTATTCTAGGACAGGTTGAACCAACCAAACTTCAGTGGGGAGGGTACTTACCTATGGAACGCATGCAAGCCTTAAAATCTAAGAATGATTGTTGCGTGACTTGTTTGTGCTTGTTACTTATTTAACATCATAACATCATAACATCATAACATCATGGCATTGTACTAACCATTTCAAGGACTTAGGGATTTAACGTTGCTCTATTTTGTAAGGCTATGACTCCCAGTAAGACCATCCGGATCAATTTGGTAGCCATCTCTCCTCAACTCAAGGATTTAGTGTCAGAACTTCCCGATCAGGCTCAGTTCCTCAAGAAACATGGTTCTCTCCTCAATTTGGTTACCACTGGTTTCGAAGAAGATATGATGAGAGTCCTATTCCAGTTCTTCGATCCTAAACATCATTGCTTCACATTCCCAGATTATCAGTTGGTACCCATATTAGAAGAATTTTCCAGGCTGCTTGGGATACCTATTCTTGATCAAACACCTTTCAGTGGTTTAGAAAAGATTCCGAAGTCTGAAGAAGTTGCCGCAACTTTACACATGACAAAGTCCGACATTGAAACCAATTGGGTAACAAGAAGTGGAATTAAGGGTTTACTTGCCAAATTGCTGATAAATAAGGCCCGAGAATTCCTAAAAGTTATGAATGTCCATGCTTTCGAAGATGTTTTAGCATTACTAATCTATGGTTTGGTGTTATTTCCTAACCCAGACCAACTCATAGATATGAATGCTATTAAGATATTTCTCACTCATAACCCTGTGCCTACCTTGCTTGGAGACATTTTGCATTCCCTTCACACTCGTACTATGAAGAGGCAAGGGACTCTCATGTGCTGCATACCTTTATTATCTAGGTGGTTTATTTCGCACCTTCCTCGATCAGTCTTGAAGAAAGAGCAAAATTTGAAATGGTCTCAAAGGATAATGTCGCTCTCCCATTCAGACATCCGTTGGTGTCCTAATCTCAAAGAAAATGTTATCATCATTGACCGCTGCGGAGAATTCTCTAACGTACCACTCCTGGGGATAAGAGGAGGTATTACTTATAACCCAGCTTTATCCCTACGTCTGTTTGGTTATGCTCGAAGAGATGGTCCACATGAAGTAATCCTTCAAGGCACTGTGTTTGACTATGACAACGACTCTCAAGGTCTCCGTCAAAGGTTCGTACGGGCTTGGGGCATGGTGAAAAGAAGTACTTTAGGACAGAAAAACTCTATTCCTATGGAACCTTATCTCAGATGGGTACGCACAAGAGCTCGTGAACTTGGCATGCCATATCCTGCAGTCGGACCGCTGATTGTTGAACCAGAAGTTGAAGGAGGTACTTCTCAGATCATTCCTTATCCAGATATGCCTACCGATGTTGAAGAGTTGAAGAGATCCTGGATCCAGTTGAGGGAGGAAAGGGATACTTTTGAAGCTCAGTTATGTGCTGAAAGGAAGAAAGTATTAGAGCTCACCGGCCAGCTTAATGAGGAACGAAGACTCAACGCATATCTTCGCCCGAAAAGAAGCCGCCCCTGGGAGACTTGAGCTTTTATTGTATTTTATTATTTATTGTAATGAACATTGATTAAAAATTATTAATAAAAGTCCTTTCTGGGTGGTTCACGCAAAGTTAAATTCCAAAAGTCCTTGAAAACATTTCATACATTGCATAGCATGACATAACATTGCATAACAGGTATTCTAAAGGATCTATGTTCTCACGGTCTTCCTATTGCAAACAGAAAAATGGCCCTCGAACAAACTGTCAAAGATCTCCAAGCTCAGAATGCTCAATTCCAGGAGATGATGCTGAGCTTATCCAAGGGGCAGGAAGAACTGAAGGCTCTCTTGCTCGAGAAGAAGAAAGACAAGAAACCTGTGAGTTACATTAACCCGGGAAGAAGGCTTAAAGGATAGGCTGCAGGAGTCAAGATTAGACTTCCGAAGGATCAAGAAGAGGAGACAGAAAATGATTCGGAAGATGAGAATGCTGATCCTCTCAACCGGGAGGACGACGATGAAGATTATGAAGATGAACAGTACTCTCCAAAAGAGGATAAGTATAAGTTGTTGGAAGAACGCATGCTAGCTATGGAGGGCCAGAAGGCGCCCGGTCTGGATTTCGAAAGCTTGGGACTGGTCTCTGATGTGGTCATTCCTCGCAAATTCAAGATCCCCACTTTCACTAAGTATGATGGTGCGTCTTGTCCTCAGATGCATCTGAGAGCTTATGTGAGAAAGATTCAGCCGTATACCACTGATAGGAAACTATGGATCCATTTCTTCCAGGAGAGCCTGTCTGGCACACAGTTGGAGTGGTATTATCAGCTCGAGAGCTCTAACATCCGCACCTGGACTGATTTAGCGACAGCTTTCTACAAGCACTACCAGTACAATTCTGAATTGGCGCCTACTCGGCTACAGTTGCAGAATATGACTATGGGCTCTAAAGAAAGCTTCAAAGAATATGCTCAAAAATGGAGAGATTTGGCTGGCAGAGTCAAACCCCCTATGACTGATCGAGAATTAGTGGACATGTTCATGAGTACACTGACTGGTCCATTCTACAGCCATCTACTGGGAAGTTCTTCATCAGGTTTCACTGACCTTATATAGACGGGTGAACGTGTTGAAAGCGGTATTCGAAGTGGAAAGATACAGGCAGCTACCACTGCAAGCACCAGAAAGCCCCATCAGGGAAAGAATGAGTCAAATGCTATGTATGGTGAAAGGGGTCATAACAAGAAAAGCCGTGACCATACCATCGGAGCAGTTACAATTGCAGCCCCGCCAGCTCAAAACTTCCAGCACAGACAAGACAGGCCAAGAAGGCAGTTTACCAAGATCAATATGACTTTAGCGCAAGCACTGCAGGGTATGCTAAAGGCAAATTTAATTACTCTCAGAGGCCCTCCTGCAAATCTCAGCACTACTTCTCCCCGTTATAATCCCAATGCCAGGTGTGCGTATCACTCCGATAGCCCCGGGCATGATACAGGATATGATCGATGCCAGGAGCAGTTACAATTACTGGTTGTTGAAGAATAAGATTCAGGATATGATCGATGCTGGGGAAATTGAATTTGATCCTCCGGAGACTCCTAATGTCATCATTGCTCCTATGCCTAACCATGACAAGACTGTTAATTCTGTGGATGACAATTCTCACATTGCTAATGTAGCTGACTTAGTGTCTCCTCTCCTGACCATCAAGAAGAATTTATTGCAAGCTGGTTTATTTCCAGGTTGTGCTGAAAGTTGCGATCTTTGTGTACTCCGACCCAATGGTTGCCTGAAATTGAGGAATGGTATTCAACGGCTGATGGATGATCGTACAATTCTCTTTGAAAGGATTCCTAAGGTGGAAAACGCTGTTGAAGAAATATCTGTGATTGCTAGGTCCAAAGTTCCAGTGAAGATTACCGCCACTAGAGTACCTGTGAAGATTACTGTTGAGCCCAAGGTAGCTCCCCTAATCATTACTGCACCTGGCCCAGTACCGTATTCCTCAAGCAAAGCCATTCCGTGGAATTATGGAGGTGATGTTTACATCCATGGCGTGAAGCAAGTTGGTAATTCTGCTAATCCTAATGACATTGTTGGGACTAGTAAAGTTACTCGAAGTGGAAGGATCTTCTCTCCAGAAATCTCACCTCCCGCCCCTGAAATTCGAGGAAAGAAACCAGCGATCAACCCTGCTCAGTCGAAGACACCGGTCGAAGTTACTACCAAAGATGTTGCCAAGCAGGAAGTGGAGGAAATGCTGAAAATCATCCGTAAGAGTGATTTTGATGTGGTAGAACAGCTGGGGCATACTCCGTCTAAGATCTCGATGTTATCCTTGTTATTATCTTCTGAATCTCATGCCAAAGCGTTGATAAAATTCTTGAAGACTGCTCATGTACCTCAGGAGACCTCCGTCGATCAGTTCGAAAATTATGTTGCTCATCTGGCTGTTGACAATGGCCTAGGCTTTTCTGATGCTGACCTGACACCGGCAGGAAAGAATCACAATAGAGCTCTGCATATCTCCATTGAGTGTGAGGGGATCACCTTATCTCACGTATTAATCGACAATGGCTCTTCTTTGAATGTGCTGCCGACAGTTGTGCTCGATAAACTTGATTGTAAGAGCATCGAATTGAAACCTAGTGATACTGTGGTACGTGCGTATGACGGTGCGAAAAGTGTTGTCCATGGTGAAGTGGTTCTCCCTATCAAGATAGGACCTCAAGTCTTCAACACTACCTTTCACGTGATGAACATCCGTCCTGCCTATTCCTGCTTGCTGGGACGCCCTTGGATTCATGGGGCAAGTGCTGTAGCCTCGTCTCTCCATCAAAAGTTGAGGTATCCAATAGAGGGCAAGATTGTCACTGTGTATGGAGAAGAAGAATATATTGTCAGTAATGTGCAGGCCTTCAGATACGTCGAGATGGATGGTGAATTCTTTGAGACTCCTTCTCAGTCATTTGAAGTAGTTCCTCCGACTAATCCTGTCCTTAAGCCAACTTCCTGTGTGCCCAAGGTTATTAGTGCTCCTCCTACTATGATTTCTCTGAAGGACGCTCAAGCCGTGGTTGAAGATGGTGGTCGTACTGGCTGGGGTCAACTGATCAATGTACCGTAAAAGTCTGATAGATGTGGCCTGGGATTTAGCTCTGAGAAGGTAGTCAAGGATCAGATTAATGCTATAGAAGATGCTGACAGCGACTGCGACCTGGATAGCTGGATTTTCCCAACGATTGGTGACGAACTCAATAATTGGAAGGCTGAAGACACTATCCCGATTTCCTTTAGTCAGGAGTAATTGTTATTGCCTATTTTAGTGTTGCAAATTTTTAATTTTTTACAATTGAACTTCTTAAAGCATTGTGTCTATGCCCGGGGCACAATAGCTAATTTGTTAAGGGTTTTATCATATTCATAAGCATATTTACATTCAATAAATCAATGGACTTTTTGCATTCAAATATCGCGCTCTTTATCTTTCCTGTCATCTTTCAAACAAGCTATGCTTTCTTACACACACTCACGTAACAAATTGCAGATCCATACCCACTCTGGATCCTGTCGATGATAGTTCTACTACTGTTCATTATGACTTTGAAAATCCGATCTACCAAGCCGAGGATGGAAGTGAGGAAGATTGTGAAGTACCTGAAGAGCTTTCCAGACTGGTACTGCAAGAAGAAAAGTCTATACAGCCGCATGAGGAATCAATTGAAATTGTAAATCTGGGCACCGAAGTAGACAAGAAAGAAGTCAAAATAGGAGCAGGCTTGGAAAACAGTATCAAAGAAAGATTGATTCAGATGTTACATGACTATGTAGAGATTTTTGCTTGGTCTTATGAAGACATGCCAGGATTGGATACTGATATAGTAGTGCATCGTTTGCCAATGAAGGAAGATTGGCGTCCTGTTAAGCAAAAGGTTCGCCGCATGCGTCCTGAAATGTCTGAGGAAATCAAAGCCGAGGTTATGAAACAATTTGATGCAGGTTTTCTGGCTGTTACTTCTTATCCTCAATGGGTTGCTAATGTGGTACCAGTGCCAAAGAAGGATGGTAAGGTGCGAATGTGTGTAGATTACAGAGATTTGAATAAAGCGAGTCCCAAAGATGACTTTCCACTTCCGCACATTGATGTTCTGGTAGATAACACCGCTCAACATAAGGTGTTCTCATTCATGGATGGATTCTCGGGTTATAATCAGATTAAGATGGCACCTGAAGACATGGAGAAAACTACATTCGTGACGCAATGGGGCACTTTCTGTTACAAAGTAATTCCATTCGGTTTAAAGAACGTCGGGGCAACGTACCAGCGTGCTATGGTGGTTTTGTTGCATGATATGATTCATCATGAAATAGAAGTATATGTGGATGACATGATAGCCAGATCTCATACTGAAGAAGAACATCTCTACCATTTGTACAAATTGTTTGAGAGGTTGAAGAAATACAAGTTGAGGTTGAACCCGAACAAATGCACCTTTGGAGTAAGATCCGGTAAACTCTTGGGCTTTATTGTCAGTGGTAAAGGAATTGAGGTTGACCCGGCTAAGGTGAGAGCTATTCAAGAAATGTCAGTTCCCCGTACAGATAAAGAAGTCAGAGGTTTCTTGGGACGTTTGAATTACAATGCCCGGTTTATCTCCCATTTGACCGCTACCTGCAAACCCATCTTCAAGTTACTGAGGAAAAATCAAGAGATGATATGGAATGATGAATGTCAAGAAGCTTTTGACAAAATCAAGAAGTACCTCCAAGAACCTCCAATTCTGATGCCACCAGTTGAAGGAAGACCTCTAATCATGTATTTGACCGTGTTAGAAAATTCAATGGGGTGTGTGTTGGGGCAACATGACGAGTCTGGTCGAAAAGAGCATGCCATATACTACCTTAGCAAAAAGTTTACCGACTGTGAAACAAGATACTCATTGCTCGAGAAAACTTGCTGTGCTTTGGCCTGGGCTGCTCGCCGACTGAGACAGTATATGTTGAGTCACACCACTTTATTGATTTCTAAGATGGATCCTATCAGATATATATTCGAGAAACCTGCCCTCTCCGGAAGAATAGCAAGATGGCAGATGATTTTAACAGAGTATGATATCCAGTATACTACCCAAAAAGCAATCAAAGGAAGCGTGTTAGCCGATCATTTGGCTCATCAAGCAGTTGATGATTACCAATCTATGAATTTTGAGTTCCCAGATGAGGATGTCATGCTTGTTACTGATTATGGAGAACCTGGACCAGATGAAGGACCCGAACTGGGATCCCGATGGACTATGGTTTTTGATGGATCTTCTAACGCATTGGGCAATGGTGTTGGGGTTGTAATTATTTCTCCCAAGGGTTGCCATAAGCCTTTCACCGCTAGACTATGTTTTGATTGTACCAATAATATGGGCGAGTACGAAGCATGTATTTTGGGACTCAGAGCTGCTATAAACCTAAGAATCAAGTTTTTGAGTGTGTATGGAGACTCAGCTTTGGTAATCAGTCAGATCAAAGGAGCATGGGACACTAAACATCCGAATCTCATCCCTTATCGAGAACGGGTGTTGACATTAATCCCATATTTTGAAGAGATTACATTCGAACATATTCCACGAGAGGAGAATCAGTTGGCAGACGCCTTGGCCACCATGTCATATATGTTCAGAGTCAGATGGGACAATGAAGCTCCCATGATTACTATTGAGCGATTAGATGAACCAGCATACTGTTATGAACTTAACGCTGATGAAGTAGAAGAGAAACCTTGGTTCCACGAAGTAAAAAGATATTTAGAAGCTCAGGAATATCCTGAAGGGGCATCCATCAATGACAAAAAATTTCTGAGGAAGTTTTCCGCTAAATTCTTTTTGAGTAATGGAATATTATACAAACGTAATCATGATTCAACTTTGCTTCGCTGTGTGGATAAAAAAGAAGCAGAAAAGATTATGGAAGACATGCATGACGATATTTTTGGGACTCACTCTAGTGGACATACAATGGCCAAGAAGATTCTGAGATCAGGGTATTATTGGTCTACCATGGAAGCTGATTGCCACCATCACTCCAGAACTTGTCACAAGTGCCAGATCTATGCGGATAAAGTACATGTGCCTCTTGCTCCATTGAACGTGTTGATAGCCCCTTGGCCCTTTGCAATGTGGGGCATTGATATGATCGGAGAGATTAAACCTACTGCCTCTAATGGACATCGTTTCATCCTTGTTGCTATTGATTACTTTACAAAGTGGGTAGAGGCAGCCTCATTTGCTTCTGTCACCAAGAATGTGGTGGCACGGTTCATCAAGAATAGTCTTATTTGTCGATATGGCGTCCCTGAAAGAGTTATCACTGATAATGGTACCAATTTGAACAACAAGCTGATTACTGAACTCTGCACGCAGTTCAAAATAAAACACCATAACTCTTCTCCGTACCGGCCAAAGATGAACGGCGTCGTGGAGGCTGCTAATAAGAATATTAAGAAGATTATACAAAAGATGACAGTGACGTACAAAGACTGGCATGAAATGTTACCATTTGCTCTTCATGGTTATCGCACTTCAGTACGAACTTCGACAGGGGCAACTCCCTTCTCTTTAGTCTACGGAATGGAAGCCGTCTTACCTGTGGAAGTTCAGATTCCCTCGCTAAGAATCGTGAAAGAGGCAGGTTTAGACGAGGATGAATGGATTCAGACTCGACTTGATCAGATAAATTTGATTGATGAAAAGAGACTTGCGGCTGTTTGTCATGGGCAGATATATCAGAAGCGCATGACCCAGGCATTCAACAAAAAGGTCAAGAGACGGGTGTATCAAATCGGCGACTTGGTGATCAAGCGTATCATTCTGCCACAAAGTGATCCCAGGGGCAAATGGACTCCCACAAACGAAGGGCCATTTGTAGTTAAGAAGGTATTCTTTGGTGGAGCCATGATACTTGCTACGATGGATGGCGAAGACTTCCCACACCCCGTGAACGCAGACATAGTCAAAAAATACTACGCATAAAAGAGACCCGCTAGGTCGACGTACCTAGGCAAAAGTAAGGGCATCCCGGCGAACCAAAAGGATTCGGGCAAAAATTAGGGATAAACATATAAAAATGTACACCCGGCAAGTCAAAAACCTGAAAAGGCGGCTTGGGCAAAAAAGGGTATCCTGGTGGACTGAAAACCTGAAAAGGCGGTCCAGGCAAAAAAATTAGGGCTTAAAAGCGTATGACTTTGTCCCGTTCTCAGTCAGCTTCACCCAAGTCAAAGGAACTGAACAAGCCAATCACTTCTATCCGACAGTAGGAGATGAGACGCTTGAAGACATAATGACAGTAGCAGAATTAAAATCAATAGGACTTTTCCTTCATAGCTTTTTCTTTATGTTCTCGACATTTTCCTCTTACTAGGATTTCTGTCTCCTTGTGCTCAAATTGCCTGTTTATAGGCCCTCTTTCAAAATCAATACAATGTTATTTCCAAAAAGATGTTTTTGTTTTACTTTTTCTGTTTTGTTTGCATAAACGTCCATTGATTTAATTTGAATTATATATGCATTTGAATATGATCGATGTTTATCAAAATACATGCATAAAACGGAAATAGCAATTACTAAAAGACTTCAGGATCGAGGAGAAGGTCTAACCATGCTTTCCAACGAATCTGGTTGCTAATTCTATTCCCCAGCATAAACCAGTTACTCCCCAGAAGGAATTGGCATCGCTGGACAGATGAATCATCTCTTCCATCCCCCAGCCAGGCTTCTGGTGGATATTTCTACCATTAGACAGAAATCAAATACCCCCAGCTGAGAAAGGGTCATCAACACAAACATCTCCGACCGGAATCTCGGGATTTATTTTCCCCTGGCAGAACTTCTCGGACGCATAATTCATTCATTACATCATTTCACAGCATACGCATGCATACAATGTTCGCATTTACTTTCGAAAGCATAAAACATCTCATGCATCATGACATAGCATGAAGCTAACTTTATTTTTCAGGTTAATTATCCTCCTGATACAGTCAAAACAAAGGTCCATTCAGACGGACATCTTTATCGATTACATTCAAGATCCAACTACATCTCTCAGATATAGTCTATATGAACATTCATTCTGACAAGCACTCTGATATCCTCCCGATGGTGGCACCTTTCAGCCCACCCCAGATATTCATTGCAAATACAACATATACTATCAGATATAGCCTAGCGTACAGTTCATTCTGATTCAACTCAACATACGACTCCTCCAACTCAGATACGATCTAACGTATGGTCCATTCTGATCCTTTCTTCGTCAGATACAGCCTAACGTACGGCTCATTCCGCAACTCCAATACGGTCTAGCGTACGACCCATTTGGACCTTCAAATCCTCAGATACTGCCTAGCGTACGGTACGTTCCGAGGTGTAGTCTAGCGTACGACTACTTTCTTCTTCAGATACAGCCTAACGTACGGCTCATTCTGCGACTCCAATACGGTCTAACGTACGACCCATTTGGATCTTCAAACCCTCAGATACTGCCTAGCGTACAGTACATTCCGGGGTGTAGTCTAGCGTACGACTACTTTCTTCGTCAGATACAGCCTAACGTACGGCTCATTCTGCAACTCCAATACGGTCTAACGTACGACCCATTTGGATCTTCAAACCCTCAGATACTGCCTAGCGTACGGTACATTCCGGGGTGTAGTCTAGCGTACGACTACTTTCTTCTTCAGATACAGCCTAACGTACGGCTCATTCTGCAACTCCAATACGGTCTAACGTACGACCCATTTGGATCTTCAAACCCTCAGATACGATCTAGCATACGATCCATTCTGATTCTACCTTCGTCAGATACAGCCTAATGTACGACTCATTCTGCAACTCAGATACGATCTAGCGTACAATCCATTCTGATCTTTCATCCCCAGCGAAGTCACCCGCCTAATGGATAATTCATTCTGCTACTCAGATACGATCTAGCATATGGTCCATTCTGATCCTTTATCCCCAGCAGCGTATGATCCATTTTGATCTTTCATCATCAAACTTCCTGGATGGCATCTTTAAGCCCATCTCCATCAAGACTAACCTTTGATTAACAAGTGCAAATTTTTGGGGCATTCTAGTGTTTAATAATCTTCCACCTCCAGACCACGAATGGCATACACACCATTCTAACTCTCTCGGTTCAAGAATATTGAACAAGGGCAGCTGTCATACCCCAAAATTTACCGGTTAATATTACAAGGCATTTCTAAGGCACTCCAACTTATTTTTCAAGGCGTTGATCTTAAAAGAACAAAGACCCAGCACACAGATGGCCAAATCCAGAAAATGGCCTAAACTGGCTTGCTCGCTAGGCGAGCTACTCCTTCGCCTAGCGAACCCTTCGCTACGCCATTCGCCTAGCGAAGCTTGCGAATACCAGAAAATTCTGGGCTTCATTCTGAGCCCATTAGGTCATAAAAAGAGCATTATAAATACCACAACTTCAGTCAGAAAAAAGGAGAACAAAAAGGGAACGAAAACAGGAGATAGAAAGAAGGCAAACCCTGGAGGCTAACCCAGAGAATTCAGAGCAACCCTAAAGGAAACCCTGAGGGAAACTCATCTGCACCAAGGTTACCTCCGCCCAACTCAATCTGACTTGCCAATTCAAGGTTGCAATTCAATTGCAAACAGGTTTGCATTACTATTACCGCTTTATGTTCTTAACTTGCATGTGGCATTATGATTGAATTTATAAAAATATCTTAAGTTTTGCATGTAAGTTTAAGTATGTATGAATATCTTGAATGTTTAACCATGTAATCTCTGTAATGGATGCCATAGGGTGTGAAGCTTGCTGAAATTGTACTGTTATCAAAACCAGAACCCGCAGCCGCTCGCTAGCCCATCGCTAAGCGAGCATGTAGCGAGTATTCGCTAAGCCTTCGCTAGGCGAGGCAGGAGCGAACGTGACAGTCGCTGACTTTTCTGTTCTGATTTTTGCTTATCTGACATGTTTTATCATAGCCATGCATTGTTTACCTGACCCTATTACTGTTGTGATTTCTTTTGTGGTGTAATTCTCGATTGCACCCTGATTTGGTATTCTGACTTGTTTGCTGAATTTTGTAAGGGTTCACATACTCCCGGAGAAGGTAGCTTGCTAGGTATTCCACTTTATTTGTGGGATACCCTTGTGGAGATTCACCCTAATTACCTAATTGATTATAATGTGGACCTAATTACCTAATTTATTACAACTACCTAATTGATTGTAAAATATTGTCTTTGAATATGTGATCTTGGACCTCTCTTTGTTGCCTTACGGTATTACGGTATTATGGTCATGTCCCGCGAACGTGGGGATACACTTAGCAAAGACCCTTCGATTAAATCATCATGTCCCTATAAAATAAATCATTGTCCCTCGGATGTTGCTTGCGAATATATGATTTTGTCCCTCGATGACCCGTCGTTGTAGCCTACGGTTAATGATGATCGTCCCTTCGAATGCTAAGGTATCCTTACAAATGTTGCCTTCCATGACCAATCGATGACCCTACGATGACCCTTTTACATCCAAAGGATAAAACTACTTACTTCTCAATAGTAAGGACAGTTTTACCCTCATAAGGATAGGAAATGCCCATAAAGACCTTGGGTGGGTATAACTCTTAATTGCTGGCTCACAACCTAAAACATTTTTCATACCTCACACTTTGCAAATACTAGAAAATCACCACTTGGTATACATTCGTACTAGAATCATTGCCAAGTTATATTTTTCTAAACCGCTTTCAAAATTAAACGAGATAAATACTTTGTATACATTCGTACAAGAATCATTACAAAGTTAAACTCTTTTTTTTTTCAAAACATTTTTTAAGCAATTCACAAACACTTTTTTTTCAGACAAACATAAGTGATCAAGCAATTAAGAGCCCATGGATAACCATGGATACAAAGGGTGCTAACACCTTCCCTTTGTATAATGTACCTCCCGAACCCAAAAATCTAATTAAGGTCTTTCCTGTTCTTTTCCACCTTTCCTTATTGGATAAAAGAAAAGTCGGTGGCGACTCTTGCTATCCGCGACATTTGCTTTCCAAAGCAAAAACACACCAAGTCAGTTCACCGTATGACAGCTGTCAAGAATGCCAATTGCATGGGGGCATACAGCATGTGCCTGCAAGAGAGCTACACACAATTGTGAAACCCTAGCCATTTCGAGGATGGGCTTTGGATGTTGTAGGAGAAATAAAGCCAGCATCGTCGAAACAACAAAGGTATGTGTTAGTCGGTATCGACTATTTCACAAAATGGGTTGAAGTCGTAGCATTAACAAATGTGGACCAAGAAGTTGTGATAGACTTTGTCCAGAGTTACATCATTTGCAGATTTGGCATCCCATAAACTATCACAACCGACCAGGGGTCAGTTTTCACTGGTCGAAAAGTGCAAGATTTGCAAAAAAAATGGGAATCAAGTTACTGACATCTACCCCCTATTACGCACAAGCGAATGGCCAAGTCGAAGTTGCTAATAAGGTGATCATCAGCCTAATAAAGAAACACATAGGAAAGAAGCCAAGAAATTGGCATAAGACGTTAGACCAAGCTTTATGGGCATGTCGAACGTCACCAAAAGAAGCAACTGGAACAACCCCATTTCGACTGGCGTATGGGCATGACGCGGTACTGCTAGTAGAAATTCAGGTCCAGGCAATCAGAATCCAAAGGCAGTATGAAATACCTTCTGAAGATTACTGGAGTATGATGACAGACGAATTAGTCGACGTAGATGAAGAAAGAATGTTAGCGTTGGACTCTCTACAAAGGCAGAAAGGGAAAGACGCCCGAGCCTACAATAAAAGGGTGAAAGGTAAAATGTTTGCTGTCGACGATCTGGTTTGGAGGGTATTCCTGCCTATGGACAGAAATAATAGAGTTTTGGGGAAGTGGTCCCTGAATTGGGAAGGACCATTTAAGGTTTTGCAGGCCTTTTCTAACAACGCCTATGAGGTCGAAGAGTAGGCACCAGCCAGGTGGATTTTAAGAGTGAACGGAAAGTATTTGAAAAAATATAGACCTCTCCTTCAAGAGGTCAAAATTTTGGCAGACTAAAGTAACTGTCGAAAGAATAAGGTTGGAGATAACTATGTTAGATACCATCTGCAAAGGCACAGAAAATAAGTATACAGTGCTAAAAGTAAGAAAGATAACATCAATGTGGCAAGAAGCCATTGTTTAAACATTACAAAAATTGGTACAATCAATAAAATCGGTCAAATCTGGCCGAACTTGGATTGGAAGGATTTAAGTTCAAAATTATAGTGCAAAGACGTAGACTCCAGGGTGTCGGCATAGGCTTTAAGCTCTTCAAGCTTCCCTTCGACGGCCATGAGTTCTTCACCGACCGTTAAGGCATCACCGGTAGTTTGTTCAATAGTGGCCTGAGCAGGTTTTAGCACTTCCTCGACAAAACGGGACTCCTCCTTAACAATTGATTCCAACTCACTATCCAAATTGGCAATTTGACGCCGAAGGGCATCGATTTGTTGTCGTATTTCAGTGGCCCTTGCTTGTTTGAAAGTCAATTCCTTCTGCCGCTCCTCCATAACCCCCAACATATTGGTGACCTCCGTGTCGGCATGCATCACCAACTCCCATTTCTCCTTCACAAAGGCCTCAGTATCAGCAATCTGGCGCTCAGTGTCCCGAACGTTGTCAATATGGCGCAACATAGGCACCAAGATTTGTTCTAGAGCCGCCATTGCACGTTTGGCATAATCAGAGAGTTGGAGATCCTTTAGTTGGGCAAGTGCGCTCAAGATCTCTTGACCGAAAGCAGGTTCATGCATGAGCACGAAAGGAAGGTCAGGATTTAAAGCGTGAACGTGGATTTTGTCCATGAGAGCTTTAGCCTTTGTCGCCTCAGGGCCCACTTTGCCAGAATGGAGTTGATCAGAGTCTGAGGAGACATCACGCGATTTCACCAGATTGCGAAGCCTGGCAATTGCTTCTAAAGCAGAAGGATTGATCGTCAGCCCCGGGAAGGTCGAAGGAGAAGCTGCTGATGGAGAAATAATTTGAGGGGGAGAAGCAGTCGACAAAGGAGTAGCCTAGGAGGATTGTGGTTTGTTGGTGTCGACACCGACTGGCTCCCATGGATCCTGCAAGGAAGCTGAAGAGAGACTCGAATCAGAACTAGTCGAACTGGAGTCCAAATGCGTCGCAAGACTAGTGACCGAGTCAGAGTCACTGTCACTAATCTGGAGAGGAAATTCAATGGACTCACCAGCGGTGTCGACATATTGAAAGGGGCGAGCTGGAGAAGAAACCGGCGATGCGAGAGTATAGTCAGTGACAGGTTGAGTCGGCTCAGTAGAAGCATCAGCCTGTAGAAGAAAAATCTGTAAGAGAAGCGCAACAAAAATCCAAAGAAATAAATAGGAAAATGGGTAAATACCTGTGTTTATACAGGGGAGACTGCATCCTGATTTGTGTTCCCCAAGGCAGTAGCGGGGGAGAAACCAATCGACGGTGAAGCTCCCACGGCTCGAGCAGGGACCGTACCAAGGGTGGAAGTGTCGACCACAGGGGTGTCGGCATCTTCGACAGGAGCCTCTGAAGGAGGCATTGTATGGTGCTTCTTCTTTTTGTTTTCGCCACTCTTGGAAGGAGAGTCATGTTTCTTCCTCTTGTGGCCATGGTGGCTTTTGGATTTATGTTGGGAGGTGTGCTGAAGACACGAAGAGAGGTCATAAGTAGATAGTCTAGCCAAAAGAGCGGACAAGCCGACAAGAAATACCTCAGAGCCTGTGGGGGCAGAGTGTTTGTGTTTCTTGGATTTTTTGGAGTGAGGGGAGACAGTAGGTTCTGTTGAACGTGGTTTACCCTGCACATAAGTGAGACATTAGTGACCATGTAATATTTCCCTTAAGAAGGCACAAGAGCGAATAGAAATGCTTCAGAGAGGGGTATACAGAAGAACTGGGTTTCCTCAAGAATTGAGCAATAGGGCGCCCATCATCGTCAGAAGATTGCTCAGGAGCAACCTGCAAGAAGGGAAAAGATGACTAAGTATAAAAGTAAGGGTCAAAGGAAATAGGAATTCAGCCAGAGTCGAACCTGAGCCTTTTGTGTCGAAGGAGTAGGTTGGTCAGCAGATGCAGAACCTGCAGGACTTAGAGGGAGCGCTGCAAATAAATAAAAGAAACGCAAGTGAGCGACGAAGTCCAGTTAGAAGGGAGTGTTAAAATTTCCAGAAAAGCGTTACCAATTTGCATGGTTTCAAACACGCTAACATATTGAGGATCAATATGAAGCGACCCTGAGTATTCAGGCAGATAATACTTTGTTGGGACCACTCTGTCGGCTTTCCTCTTTTTAGAGGCGTTCTGTATGTACGAAATGGGACAATAGAACCACACCGGAACCAAATGACCAAAGGCCAAAGCCAATGGACTAGATGGCAGAGGAGGGAATTTGAGTTTTCCGAAGTGAAGGGCGTAAAGATATTTGTCTTTCACGTAACCAGGGATTTTGAGTTTCGAAAGTTGGTCGACTACTTTCGCTTTTAGTTCGACCGCAGCCTCCCAGATGGTCCCACGAAGATTATCTGGTCGATACACAACTTGGAAATAATTCTGGAAAGCACGAATTTGTTTGACATGAAGAGCCTTACATTTGGTCGACTTCGCCTACAAACAAACAAAAGCCTCAGTTAATTCAGAAAGTTTGGCACCAGGATCGCCGACATAAATGGTAAAATAGGACTGCCACCAATCATGGAATTCTTTGGTACAATGGTAGGCTGGTCGAAAAGGGAGAGAAGGAAGACGTGGTCGGTTTTTCCAAATGTTTTCAAGTTCCTCTTCGACCTCGCTCCAAGGTTGGCCGCAGAGGATATTGGCAAGTAACTCTTGAGAGGAAAACATAGATTTGGGGATGAATTGGCAAAGGCCAAATTGCCTGGCCACAAGGTTAGGCTGATAAGCCACTAGGCCAGGATTGCTGCTGGCAGTCTCCGCCGACAAGAAGCGAGGGACCAAAAAACACCTCCAAATTAGGAAGGATTCATTCCTATGTTCCCCGTCAGCCAGAGGGAAAGGTCTGGTGAGCCACTCAGGACCCTCAGTTCAACGGCTAAAAGGGGCCACAAAGGGTAGGAAATCGACACGAGTCAACATGATGTTGAAGATGAGTCGAAACACTTGAAGGTCTGGGAAATTCTTGTCGATAGGTGTCAATGGGATCAACCGTTTCCAGATAAGATGTCGTTCCTCTGGGGGACACACAACCCTCCTCATTCCATAGGGGGCTACGTCTTTGGAGAAAGTGGCATTGAGCCACAATTGCAGAAACCAGAAAGGGCCATGGACCAATACGTTCTTCTTTCTGGAGTTCTCAGGGTCGAAGAGTCTAATCTGGCAGACAACCTCAGATAGAGACTTGTAGAGAGAGGCTAATATCATTTGGCTCAATGCAATATCACGCTCTTGGTGCAATTGGGTTGCCAGGAGAGAAAAATGCTTGGCTACCTGCATAAACCTTGAGCAGAAAACAAAGCGGGACAGCCAAAGGGTCAAGAAAGCCACATGTTCCTCGTCGGTCACAGGGCCTGCAGAAGTGGCATGATGATCAATAAAGTTGTTGTATGTTGGTTTGCGAGAGTCACCAACGTCGAACCTCAAGGAAACTGGCGCTACAGCTTCGCAGTCGAAGACTTCGCCAGTCAGTCTCAAGCCAGTGATGGCAGCAACGTCTAGAAGTGTCGGCGTGATCATGCCACACTTAGTATGGAAGGAGTCGGTCGAACTCTCCCAGAATTGAAGGGAGGCTAATAACATGCCACAGGACTGGGGAGCACCACAACGGGTTATCTGTAAAAGGGTATAGATGCCTGTCCTTTTCCAGTGGTCGATTTTCTCCGTTTCCAAACGGTCCATCCAAGCACAAAACTTAGGACAGTTCCTGGGAGGAGCAGTCCTGAAGTTCCTATCGAAGTATCGAAGGGAAAAGGGTTGTTGAGCGGAAATCACAGGTTCAGAAATGTGACTGGCGAGAAAAAGGGAAGAGTCGTTTTTGGTAACCTCTGGGTGTCGGTTTTCTGGGAGAGGACCTAGGAACGCTAAGGGTTCATTAGCCAGAGAGAGAGGAATCAATACCTGAGAACGCCAGATCTTCTCCTTTTCTTCTACCAATGGAGGCTCAGGAACATACTCCCTGCCATCAATGTTGATGGGGCGCGTGAGTTTAGCAGCAGAAGGTTTGTTAGAGCTTGTCATGGGAAGAACATAAGGTTTCTTCATTGTGGAGTAGAAGAGTTTTCACAAAAAAAGCAGAAGATAAGTGAATGCTGAATCAAGAGAGCAAAAAAGAGAGGAAGAAGAAAGAATGAGGGTTTTATAGCCCTTAAACCCTGAGCAAAGAAGAGGGAGCGGTTAAACTTCCATGGCCGACACGTATACCCATGTTCCCACGCCTACAGACACGTGGAGGGGAGAAGGCAAGCGAAAAGGCAAACACGTTCAGTCATGAAGACGTGAAATGACGTAGACTTGATTTTGTGCGGCTCGAGGCTAAAACGAAACGTTCGTCATGATTGTATGACGTCACCCACGTGGGGTAAACAGAGGTCCCACTAAGTAGAAGCGGAAACAGTAAGGGGTAAATCAACAGTTTCAGAGATGCCATCATCTCGTCAACATCGACAGTCAAAAATGGCATCTCTGAGGGGCATTTTGTTACCACGAAAAATCTCTAAGGCATGCTGAAAGCCTAATTAATGAAGGTGTCCTATGAATGTGGGGGTCATACCACATCAAAGGAGGAAGAGACGTTGGAGGCAAGCAAGAGTAGAAAAAACACAAATCAAAGAATGAAGCCGACGGGGGAAGGTGGCCTCGTCGATAGGCCATTCTGTCGACCGACGCAAGGTTTGAGACTTAAAGAATTATAGTCAAATGTACAGAAGACAACTTCGCCCTAACGTCTGGGCGGGAGAAATTTGAAATTCAAAATAAATAGAAGTTCCAAAAGGAATAAGAGCGCCATAATGTGGAGCAGTTAGCAAGACATGGGTGCGGCGGTTGTGCAGATCGTGTGACATAACATCTGCTAGTTTCTAGGAGTTTAGCTTATGAGTAGTTTCCTCTAGTTTAGTATAAATAGGAGTATCCCACAAGGGGCTCATGGTGTTCACTTTATACTGCGAAATCACTTGTAAGAAAACTTCTCATTCCCAACACGAGGAAGCAAAGAGTTTTTCTGAGAGTGTTATGTACGTGAATCACCACATTTATTTCAATGCAACTTCCCTATTTTTCAATTGTTCCCGTTGAACACTTTATCTTAATTTCTTTTACTTTTGAGTTATCATTTTACATTGTCGCTTACGCTGTCGACATTGACTCTATTAGTATAATAGAGTTCACCAAAAGCGTGCTCGTCGTATACCTTTTTTGAATGTTATAGCGCTGTCGGTCATGAGTCACCTATAGGCGATAACATTGTTTAAAACCGTTCGTGTGGAAAAACCCTACGCTTGTTCGACACTTTGTTAGGAGCCGTTCCTCACAAAGTCATTTTGTCGAAGTTTGGACAAGCCTTACTTGCACTAGCACATGTCCTAGGATCAACTGGTCGATCCTACAAGTAACCCTTCGTTTTAAAGCCTAGGGAGGACCAGTGGTTGTTTACCAATTTCCAGAGTAAACACGTACTCAGAAAGCGATTAAATGAAGTATTCTTGCAGATCATTTGGCTCACCAGCCAATCGATGATTATCAATCCATCAGGTTTGACTTCCTTCATAAAGATGTTTTATACTTAAAAACTAACAATTATGATGAGCCATTTCCTGGAGAATGACCAGAGCCTTGATCCCGGTGGGGTTTATTGTTTGATGGAGCTGTTAATTCTTATGGTAATGGAATTGGGGCAATCATTATTACGCTTAAGGGTTCTCATATCTCTTTCACTGCAAGATTGATGTTTGATTGTACGAATAATATGGCACAATATGAAACTTGTATTATGGGTCTTGAAGAGGCCATTGATTTGAGAGTTAAAATCCTTGATGTGTATGTGGATTTAGCCCTGGTGGTCAATCAAATTAAAGGAGAATGGGAGACTTGTCATCCTGGCCCGATTCCTTACAAAGATTATGCAAGGAGGTTGTCAACATTTTTCAATAAAATGGAGTTTCATCATATACCTCGCGAAGAGAATCAGATGGCGGAGGCTTTGGCTACTCTGTCTTTGCGGCATAACAAGTTATAGATGACGCGCCCAATATCACGATTATGCGCCTTGATAGACCTGCTCATGTCTTTGCGGCATAACAAGTTATAGATGATAAGACCTGGTATTATGATATTAAGTGTTTCTTCCAAAGTCAGGAGTACCCGCTTGGGGCATCCATCAAAGATAAGAAGACTTTGAGAAGACTGAGTGGCAATTTCTATATGAATGAAGATGTGTTGTACAAGAGAAACATTGACATGGTTTTGCTTAGATGTGTGAATAAACACAAAGCAGACATGTTAGTGCAAGAAGTTCATGAAGGATCCTTTGGTACTCATGCCAATGGACATACAATGGCTAAAAAGATGTTAAGGGTAGATTACTATTGGATGACAATGGAATCTGATTGTTGTAAATATGTGAAGAAGTGCCATAAATGTCAGATTTATGTTGATAAGATTCATGTGCCTCTGACACTTCTCAATGTTATCTCATCCCCATGGCCTTTCTCTATGTGGGGAATTGATATGATTGGTATGAGTGAATCCAAAGCTTTGAACGGACATCATTTCATCCTGATAGCCATTGATTATTTCACCAAGTGAGTTGAAGCAGCATCATATGCTAATGTGATCAAGCAGGTTGTCGTCTGATTTATTAAGAATCAGATTATTTACTGATATGGTGTTCCAAGTAAGACCTTTAGTGATAATGGGTCAAACTTGAATAACAAAATGATGAAAGAGCTTTGTGAGGACTTCAAGATTGAACATCACAATTCTTCTCCTTACAGACCTAAGATGAATGGGGTTGTTGAAGCTGCAAATAAGAATATTAAGAAGATTATCTTGAAGATGGTTGTGATGTATAAGGATTAGCATGAGATGCTCCCATTTGCTTTGCATGGATATTATACGTCTATCCGCACTTCAACAGGGACAACCCCTTTCTCTCTTGTGTATGGCATGAAAGCAGTTCTCCCTATAGAGGTTGAGATCCCATCAATGCGAGTCCTGATGGAAGCTAGTTTGTTTGAGGATGTCTGGTATCAAAGAAGATATGATCAGTTGAATTTGATTGATGAGAAGAGAATGGCAGCTTTGTGTCATGGGCAATTATACCAAAAGAGAATGAAGAAAGCATTTGACAAGAATGTTTGACCTCATGTATTCAAAGAAGGTGACCTTGTGCTCTAGAAGATCTTGTCTTTCAACATTTATTCTGGGGGCAAGCGGACTCCTAATTACGAATGCCCATATGTTGTCAAGAGAGTTTTATCTGGTGAGGCCTTGATTCTTACAACTATGGATGGTGAGGAGCTCCCTCGTCCTATGAATGTCGATGCAGTTAAGAAATACTCCGCCTAGAAAAATAAAAGAACAACTCGCTAAGTTGAAAACCCGAAAAGGAGGCTTAGGCAAAAATGAGTGTCTCGTGGATTGAAAACCCGAAAGGGTGGTTCAGGCAAAAGTTAGAGACATAAAATAGAAAATAATCATCCCGGTAGATTGACCATGAAAAGGCAATCTAGGCAAAAGTTAGGGAATATGGCAAGTAACTGCATTAGGCCAGACTTGATCGTTTAAAGCAACAATGCCTATCACAAGTTCCTTTCCCATCATCCTCGATCGAAGTCCAGAGCATAGTGGAATTCAAAGTTGTTAGAGAGAATAGTGGTCATTGTATCCCAATGTAACCCTTTCCATGTATTTACCATTTTCCAACTTTGTAATGATCTATGGAGTCACACCATTTGCGGACTACCATTCTATCAATAAAATTTGAGCCTTTTTCCCATTTGTTCGCTATTCTTATTTTGTTATAGTTTACGAAATTTCATTTATTTTTTATAATAATTTTTTTAAAAAAAAATTTTAACAATTAGATTTTTGAAAGTTTACAAAAAGGATATGTATTTTCCTCGACTTGTGAATACAAAAGAGGAACGTTAATAGCAATCCCAAGGATGGTAAGATTCTGAAGAGTGGAATTCAGTGACTTCCACAAGACATATCTTCTTTTATAACAGTCTCCCCACCATCAGATTGCAAGAGTGGTAGAAACCCCAACGAATCTCTACCAGTATCTCCATCTTGTTGAGATTAGCCGAGTATCTGGTTGTACTATGTTATCAGTCTCGTGCCTTCGCGTTTGTTTTGTAAGCATAATCATATGCATGTGCATAGCATCATGATGTTTATTTGTGCATTTTAAATTTTCTCAATAATTCCCCACCATTCTCTGGAACTTTTCTCCCCATAGAGTTTGTGCGTCCCGTCTCCAATATAGTGTCGACATTAAGCAGAAAGAGTTTATCCTTTTTAATCTGATTTTGATCCTCATGGAAGATTTTGTTTCAAATTTTCCCTCCAGATCATAATCTGGATGTGATCAATCTCCAATTGAGTTCATGCCCTCATTTGATTAAGTCTCCTTTGACCGCTTCTCTCCAGGTCATTCCTGGTCTAAACTCCCCCCCCTTTGATTAAGCTATCACTTGACTGGTAGTTGGTAATCATTCCCTTTGGCTTATTACCTTTGTTAAGATATTACTCTGCTTATAGTAGGTAATAATTACCTTTATCTTTGATTGGTTACCTTTTTTAAGTTATCACTTAGCTGGTAGTTGGTAATCATTCCCTTTGGCTTATTGTCATTCCTTGAATTTTACCCTGAGTTTTCACTTGCATCAACATAGCATAAATCGATCCATTTTGTTGTGCATTTTTATCAGTTAAAAAACATTCATCAGGGTTCAGATAAAAAAGTCAGGAGCTCTAGCATTTTATATGGTCTTGATGACATTCATTCAGTCGTTTGTTGATTAAAATCATAAAAATATCTCTTGAAGCCACATTGCGCTTGAGAGAGACCACACGAATTGCACCACATGTCATGATTTGGCTGGATTAGATTTTATAAGAAAAAAAGTTTAGAGAAGGATAAAAGTGGCTTCACGGTTTCAGACAGTAGAGAGCTCTATTTCACCATTTCATGACCTCACTAAAAAATCAACTTTTAAAAACAACAAAAAAACCATTATTTCTTTATAATCACCATCTTCTCAAACTCGACAACTCATTGCGGATCTAAATTGTTATCCTCTCAAACCACCACGGAACCAACGCAACTTACGGATCGGACCAAATCCCTCAACGAGAAGATGTGACTACCATCACAAAGATCTCTTCCACGTGAAGCTGACGACCATCACCGTGAGGTCGCGCTTCAAGCTCATCGGAAGAGGAAATCACTCTAGAATTCGACTATTCATCAATCTCGTTTGGTATCGTCATTTTTTTTCTTTTTGGCACTTAATCTATTAATGTGTTTTTTTGTAAAATTGATTTGGAGATGTTATTTTCCGTTGAGATTTATTTGTTTGTCTTTGCTTCGTTCGACTGACTATGACAAAAGACTTTGTGTTCATGTTATGAATTTGATTGAGTGTGAGTAGTTTAGTTGGAATGACATACATTATTGAGAGAAAAGAAAGAGGTTTGTTTTCTGAAAATGAAAATGAGGAGACATTGAGTGTGTGATTTTTATTTTTTTAGTGTTCTGACATTAAATTGGTGAAGAAAGCTTAAACGAAAAAAAATGTGGGGTTGCAATCTACAGGAATAGTTTGTTCACGTTTTGGTTTTTTTAGAAATGGTTATTATGGCTTTCCAATGTATCTTAAGAAATATAAAGCCAACAAAAATCTCTTACTTTTTTTAATAAATATTATTGTATTTTTGTTGCTTAAATAAGATTTTCATTGAAGAAAATGTGAGTTTGCATCTACAGGACCCCACAATTCTCTTTTATATTATTATTATTATTATTATTATTATTATTATTATTATTTTAATATTATTATTAATATTATTATTATTACTATTATTATTATTATTTCGATTATTACTATTATTATTATTGTTATATTTTATTACTTTTATTGATTATTATCATTATTGTTATTATTATTGTTTATTATTATTGATTTTTACTTATATCATTTATGAATTGTTACTATTTCTATTATTATTATTTATTAATTATTATTGATAGTGTATATTATTACTGTTATTATTTTTAGTATTACTAGTTATTATTATTATTATTATTATTATTATTATTATTATTATTATTATTATTATTATTATTATTATTATTATTATTATTATTGTTGTTGTTAATTATTATTGGTATTATTATTATTGTTAACTATTTATTAATTAAATTGATTATTTTTAAGTTGTTAAAAGGAAAATTCGATTTATTTGTCTTATCCGTTTTTCACAGATCCATTGCAATTTCGGAGTTAAAAATTCAATTTAACTTTAGAAATGGTTTAAAGGCATAGAATTTTGTAGACCAGACTCAAATAGGGTGATTCCTATATAAATCACTTTACGATTGCTTAACATAGTGCTAAATTCTGTAGCTCAATTTCTGATTTTTACTTCGAGTCCCTTGGCTTTCTCTTGTGCCTTCTTGCAACGAGATTATTTTATTTTTATAAACTGTCTTTCAAAGCTGGTATGATTTAATTATTGTGTTGTATCCCCATTCAACAAAATGTATCCCCATTCCCGTGAATATGTAATAAATTTATCGCTTTCTTTTATTTTATTGTATCAGTTGATTGTTAGTTCGAAAGGTTAAAATCAACCATTTTCAGAAAAAGAGCATAAACAAATACTCGACCCAACGCCTAGCAATTTTTACAAAAACAGAACCATTTCCACTATCCGCTTCTCCATCATTTTCAAAACCATCAAATCATTATGTTTGTTTTGTTTCAAACGCAATTAATAAAAACCTCGATCCAACATCGAGTGTTTTTTTCCTAATCAAATCAAAAATACTTAATCGCAATTAAACACCATTTTATTAAAGATGAAAAAGGGGACTGTCTTGAGCCTTCAATTCCTTTCCTTAATTACTTGGATACGAGTAGCCTTACTCGTCCATTCAAGTAATTGTCATCCATTAAAAAACACCAACCCCCGCCACATCCAAACTCTTTCCATAATCAAACTTTAAGTCAAAACTCATTTTCGTTACAAACTTGGACGAAAAAGGAGGTGGTATGGAGTCTTTCATTCCCTTCCCCGAGTACTTGGCTACGAGTAACCTTACTCGGACATTCGAGTAATTTTCGTCCGTCCAAAACACTTTAAGATTATTTAAATCCTTTTACAATTAAGGATGAAAAGGGACATGGTCTAGAGCCTTATATTCCGCTTCTCGAGTACTTGGATACAAGTAGCCTTACCCGCTCATTCGAGTAATCGTCATCCAACAAAACACTCAACCAATCAAACTTGTTTTCCGCCCTTGTGCGATGCCAAAAAATATTTTCAGAAAAGAGTATGCAACATCCATTTTGATGCAAAACAAACAAAGGCTTCAGCCTCTAAGAGCGAGCAACAAGTAAAAGTTTAATCGCTCAAATATGATCCAAGCATCACTCTATTTAAAAGAAATTCACCTAATAGTTCTCCTTAGGCAGAACTACGTATGCCTTGAGTTCTTCATAGCACCTGAAGATATGTAGGAGCAGGATTGCGAAATCTTATCAGGCACACTAATATTAAACAACCCTAAGTTGTTCGTTTCTTTCTTTCTTTATCTCGCTCAGTAAGTAGAAGATAACAATTAACATTAGCTAACACTCTATCGCTAATATAACTAAGTGGTTCCTGTTAAGTACAACGGACGTGAGGGGTTCTAATACCTTTCCCTTGCATGACCGACTCCCGAACCAGAATTTGGTTGTGAAGACCATTTTCTTTTGTTGTTTTTCGTGGGTTATATATATATTTTCCCTTTCCTTCGTTGGAATAAATAAAGTTTGGTGGCGACTTTGTTCGAACATATTTTCCGCGAGCATGCGAGCGCCTTGCGAAGGATCGTGTTTTTTGAGATGCGACACTTATTACCTTTGTTAAGATATCACTTGGATGATAGTAGGTAATAATTCCCTTTACCTTTGATTGGTAACCTTTGTTAAGCTATCACTTGGCTGGTAGTTGATAATCATTCCCTTTGGCTTATTACCTTTGTTAAGTTATCACTCGACTGATAGTAGGTAATAATTCCTTTTACCTTTGATTGGTTACCTTTGTTAAGTTACCACTTGGCTGGTAGTTGGTAATCATTTTCCTTGATTTATTAACTTTGTTAAGCTATCAACTAGCTGATAGTTAGGTAATATTCCTCTCCTATTGGAGTCGGGGTTTTCCCCTTTTGATGATTTCTTTTCCCCGTCAAAGTCTTTCATTGATAAGTCTTCCCCGTTGGATCTTTAGTTCTTTCTCTAATTGTGCATCGATTATGTTCGAGCTTTTCCTTTTCCCTTGCGGAACTTTATTTGTCCCCAGCTGGGTATCCCCTTTTGAATCTGTCATTCCCCTGCAGAATTTCAATTTTCCTCTTTTCTCTAGCAGTTCTTTGTCTCGCGTGGCATTATATTCCCCACAGAGATCCTTGTTTGTATATCATATCATAAACATCTTGCGGTATCTTAGGGCCAAAATATGGGTCTTTAACATTTAAGTCTCTCCAATCTTGTTGAGACGAAGACTTCAACATTCATATCTCCAAATTAAAGAAACTTTAATAGGGGCAACTGTCATACCCTAATTTTAAACACTAAGATCCCACATCTCATTTTCATTTTTGCATACAAGCAAGATCACATTTTGGTCCTTCCCTTATCCATCTTTGGGTTGGTTTTGCAGGTATCAACAAGCACCTCTTTGATGATGTTTTATCTTTGTGTTTATTTGATTAATTTCTTACCTAACCAATAATCAAAATTCCAAAAATATGTGTTATTTCTCATAAGTTTATTGTGCAAGTTATGGCTTTTCAGATCAAGATCATCTCAAAGTTTAGTTGCTTACTTCTCAAGGAAAATCAAAGGTTCATGTGTTTATTTCCATGCCTTCTTAAACAAGCAACTCCAAGCTTTGAGAAATTTAATTAGGATGCAATCAAGGACACCTTATCCTGAGTTCATATTATCTCCCATGTGCTTTGAAATTCAAGAAAAGTCTAAGCACACAAGTTTGTTCCAAGTCGTTTGTCCTAAACCTCAACAATTCTCAACATTTTTGAATTCCCCTTTTTGCATATGACTCTTCCCAACATCCTCTACAAATTATCTTTGCATGACAAGAGCCAATTATGGTTCGAGGGTCATCAAACGTTTGGAGACATTATATGTCATTTGTAGACTTAGTGAAATTTGACCTATTTTCAAGTGACTTTTTCCTAACTTTCAAAGATCACAATTTCTTAAATTTTCAACGTATGAAGCTGATTCTTTTTTTACAATGTCGTTTGTGATGTGATCTACAAGTTCTCTTCAAGGACCAAGGTCAAAATATGCTTGGAAGACCATGGAATTCATTGGGACATTATAGGTCATTTTCAGCCATGAAACACTCAAATTTTTCTAAGTTACATAACTAGTTTTTCATGCCAACTTCAACATGCCATAACTTTGTGCTCAAACATCCAAATGCTACCTTTCTTGGAACATTGTAATCTTGGACCTGATTTTAACACGTTGCAAAAAGAATAGGATCAAAAAGCCTCTTGAGTAGGATGCCCCGTTGAGTTGAACATGGTGACTTGGAACTGAAGAAATCACCATTGCCCAAAATTTGATCATGACTAATCTCAATTCCAAGTCACATTAGCAAGTGTTTTGGGCCTAAACATGTTCTAACAAGTCTCCAGAAGTTAATTAACACTTAAAATGCATCATTTGGCTGAGTTTTTATGAGTTTCAAGTCACACTTTTCACACATTTGGAACAAATTCGTTTTGCACGAATTTTGTATCATTCCACAAGTATTTGGATCCAAACACATTCCCTATAAATAGAGGAAGTTATTTCCTTCATTTACAAGCTTTGGAGAGCCAAGAAACTCCTGCTGCAACTTGAATTGTTTCAAGAAAATTCAACTATCATGTTTTGAGTTTCAGCTTGTTTCATGGAAGATCAGCAGAATGCAGTTACTTGCCAAAATCCCTAATTTTTGCATAAGTTTCCCCATGGTGGGGTACTCAACTTATCGGGAAAATTCTTTTCAGTTTTATGTCTCTAATTTTTTCCTGGATCGCTCTTTCGGGTTTTCAATCCACCGAGATGCTCATTTTTGCCTAAGCCGCCCTTTCGGGTTTTCAACTTAGCGAGTTGTTCTTTTATTTTTAGGCGAAGTATTTCTTGACTGCATTTGCATTCACTGAACGAGTGAACTCTCCACCATCCATAGTTGTAAGAATCAAAGCGCCTCCTGAAAAGGCTCTCTTAACAACATATGGGCCTTCATAATTAGGAGTCCATTTGCCCCTAGAATCTGGTTTAAACGATAAAATATTCTTGAGCACAAGCTCATCTTCCCTGAATACATGAGGTTTGACCTTCTTATCAAAAGCTTTCTTTATCCTCTGCTGATACAACTGACCATGACACATGAAAGTCAATCTCTTATCTTCAACCAAATTCAACTGATCAAACCTGGTCTGACACCATTCAACCTCAGTCAACTTGGCTTCCATGAGCACACACAATGATTGAATCTCAACCTCCACGGGGAGCACTGCTTCCATACCATATACAATAGAAAAAGGGGTTGCCCCTATTGAAGTGCGGATGGACGTACGATACCCGTGCAAAGCAAATGGGAACATCTCATGCCAATCCTTATACGTTACAACCATCTTCTGAATAATCTTCTTGATGTTCTTATTTGCAGCTTCAATAGCCCCATTCATCTTGGGTCAGTATGGAGAAGAATTATGATGTGCAATCTTGAAGTCTTTACAAAGAGCTTCCACCATATTATTATTCAAGTTCGATCCATTATCTGTAATGATCTTACTTGGCACACCATAACGACATATAATCTGATTCTTGATAAACCTTACAACAACTTGCTTGGTTACATTCGCATACGATGCCGCTTCATCCCATTTTGTGAAGTAGTCAATTGCCACCAAGATGAAACGATGTCCATTCGAAGCTTTGGGCTCAATCATGCCAATCATGTCAATTCCCCACATGGAAAAGGGCCATGGGGAGGAAATAACATTCAACAGTGTCGGAGGAACATGAATCTTATCTACATATATTTGACACTTGTGGAATTTCTTCACAAACTTGCAACAATCAGATTCCATTGTCAGCCAATAGTAACCTGCTCGCAACATCTTCTTCGCCATTGAATGTCCATTGGAATGAGTACCAAAGGAACCTTCATGGACTTCAGTCATCAACAGGTCTGCTTCGTGTCTATCCATGCATCTTAGCAAAACCATATCGAAGTTTCTTTTGTACAATACATCACCATTCAAGTAGAAATTGCCGACTAATCTTCTCAAAGTCTTCTTATCTTTCAAAGATGCCCCATACGGGTAAATTTGACTTTGGAGGAAACACTTCATGTCGTAATACCACGGTTTTTCGTCTTCGATCTTTTCAACAACAAATACATGAGCTGGCCTATCAAGATGCATCACAGTCAAATTGGGAACCTCATTCCAATACTTCACTACAATCATTGATGCCAACGTTGCAAGAGCATCTGCCATCCGGTTTTCATCTCGAGGGATATGATGAAACTCAACTTTTGTAAAGAAAGTTGAAATCCTCCTTGCATAATCTCTATATGGTATTAAACCGGGTTGATTCGTCTCCCATTCACCTTTGATCTGATTTACAACCAAAGCTGAATCTCCAAAGACATCTACATGCTTGATTCTGAGATCAATGGCCTCTTCGATCCCCATAATGCAAGCCTCATATTCTATCATGTTGTTTGTACACTTAAAAGTCAATCTGACTGTAAAGGGAAAATGTGTGCCTTGAGGAGTAATAATCACTTCCCCAATGCCATTACCATATTGATTAACAGCTCCATCAAATACCATGCCCCAACGGGAACCAGGTTCTGACCCTTCTTCAAGCAATGGTTCATCACAGTCTGTCATTTTCAAGTACAAGATCTTTTCATCCGGAAAGTCATACTGCACTGACTGGTAATCTTCAATTGGTTGGTGAGCCAAATGGTCAGCCAAGATACTACCTCTGGTCGCCTTCTGAGATCGGCATTCAATATCATACTCAGATAACAACATCTGCCAACGGCAAATCCTCCCAGTTAAAGCAGGCTTCTAAAATATATCCTTGATTGGATCCATTTTGGATATCAACCAAGTGGTATGATTCAACATATATCAACGCAGACGCTTAGCAGCCCAAACCAATGCGCAACAAGTCTTCTCTAGCATAGAATACCGAGTCTCATAGTCGGTGAAATTCTTACTGAGGTAGTAAATAGCAAATTCTTTCTTTCCAGTTTCATCTTGCTCACCAAGAACACAACCCATACTATCTTCAAGCACAGTCAAATACATGATCAACGATTTTCCTTCAACAGGTGGAGACAAAATCGGAGGTTCAAGCAGATACTCATTGATACTATCAAAAGCTTTCTGGCAGTCTTCGGTCCAATCATAAGACTTATCTTTCCGATAAGGCTTGAATATAGGCGCACATGTGACAGTCATGTGTGAAATGAATCTTGAGATATAATTCAAGTGGCCGAGAAACCCTCTGACTTGCTTCTCAGTTTTGGGCACAGGCATCTCTTGTATTGCTTTGACCTTGGCATGATCAACTTCAATACCCTTCTCGCTGACAATAAAGCCCAACAATTTACTAGAACGAACACCAAAGGTACATTTATTGGGATTCAAGCAGAGTTTATACTTCCTCAAATGCTGGAATAACTTCAACAAATGCTCAATATGTTCTTCTTCATCAATTGATTTGACAATAATGTCATCGACATAAACTTCAATCTCTTTATGCATCATATCATGACAAAGAGTAGTCATTTCTCTTTGGTAAGTTGCACCAGCATTCTTTAAACCGAAAGGCATCACTCTATAACAGAATCTTCCCCAGGGTGTAATGAATGTGGTATTCTCCATATCTTCGAGTGCCATCTTGATATGATTATATTCGGAAAATCCATCCATAAACGAAAAGACTTTGAATTTAGCAGTATTGTCTACCAACATATCAATGTGTGGCAGAGGGAAATCATCTTTCAGACTGGCTTTATTCAAATCTCTATAATCAACGCACATGCGGACTTTTCCATCTTTTTTCGGCACAGGCACAATATTGGCCACCCATTGCGGATACTCAGCGGTCACAAGGAAACCGACATCAATTTGCTTCTGCACTTCTTCTTTGATCTTCACTACCATATCAGGACGCGTTCTTCTCAACTTCTTCTTGTTTGGCGGGCATTCTGGCTTCAACAGCAATCTATGCTCCACAATCTCATAATCCAAACCAGGCATGTCTTGATAGGACCAAGCAAACACATTTGAATACTCTCTAAGAAGATCAACCAACCCCTTATTCGCATCTGGACACAGTCGAGACCCAATCTTGACTTCCTTCACATCATCTTCGGAACCCAAGTTGACTAACTCAATCTTCTCTTCAAATGGTTGAATGGCTTTTCCTTCACGCTCAAGAAAACGAGACAATTCATCACTCACTTCTTCATCACTTTCCTCCTCAGCCTCAAACACATGGAATTCAAAATTTGGAGAAGGAGAAGGATCATTATATTCAATGGGGTTAGGAACCAACCTGCATAATGATTTGATATTTCGATTTTAGAGAAATGAATTGTGACCAAATATTATGCAGATGGATAATTATTATTTATTTATGTTTTTTTTATTACCATTTTCAGAAAAACAAAAAGTAAAAATAAAAACATCATAGATGTGGATGAATAGAATTGCATTTTACTAATGATCAAATTGAAATATGTTTGACAATGTTCATTTCTCCCTTAGGAATAGGAGAAGGATTTTCAAAAAATGATAAAACAATTACTTATAGCGATGAACAATAACAGGAACGTCGACAACGATCCAATTGTTGCAAGCTTTTCCATGCGTCACAAAATTGGTGCAGTCTTCATCTTCATCGTCCTCAATCACTGCATCTGAGTGTTGTTTATTACCATGGATGAACCCTCCACTACGGAAACTAGGTTGCACATCTTCAAATTTGATCACAGACGACCCTTGCTGAAATCCTAAACCAACATGATTCTTGTTCTCGGCGACCTCTACCATCCGGCCCCACTAATCAGAACTACCATCTTCAACAATCTTTTGAGCGTCTTTAAAAGAGGACATAGACGCCCTAGCTTTCTTCCCTTCATTAATAGATAGAGCTTGGAATGGAGTTCCAATCTCATCCTCAACTTCCACATACGAGAAAGACGACAGATGACTCACCAACAGCGCTTTCTCCCCGCCTACAATGATGAACTTACCATTCTTCACAAATTTCAATTTTTGATGCAGAGTGGATGTCACAACTCTTGCCTCATGTATCCATGGCCTTCCCAACAAGTAGCTATAGGCCGAGTTGATATCCATTACCTGAAAAGTAATTTGGAAATCACTCTGACCTATCTTCACTAGAAGGTCCACCTCACCAATAACAGTTTTGCGGGAACCATCAAAAGCTTTGACGATCACGCCACTGTATCTCATCAGAGCTCCTTGGTAGGATAATCTTGACAGAGTTGACTTGGGGAGTACATTCAATGAAAAGCCGGTATCAACCAATACATTGGATAATGCATCATCCTTGCAGTTCACTGATATATGCAATGCTAGGTTGTGATTCCTACCCTCCTCGGGGAGTTCTTCATCACAGAAGCTCAGATTGTTGCAGGAAGTGATGTTAGCCACAATGTGATCAAATTGATCTACTGTCACATCATGTTCCACATAAGCTTTCTCCAATACCTTTTGTAATGCTTCTCTGTGTGCTTCAGAATTCATGAGCGGAGACAGTACTGAAATTTTGAAAGGAGTTTGGAGCAGCTTTTCCACCATATTGAATTCACTCTTCTTAATCAAACGAAGCACCTCATCATCATCATTAGGCTTCAAATTGCTGGATTCACCGGACTGACACTCTGGAGCACTAACTGGATTTGCTACAGGTACCTCAACCTTCTTACCAATATCCTCTACATCCTTCAAGAAAACAGAACCAAACACACAACCGCTCTGGGTCACCTTCGTAACATCATCAATGTTTACAATAGACTTGGTCGTAGGCAATGGAACCTTGTGACCGTTCTCCACCATTATTTCATTATATTGGTAGGGAACAACTCTATCAGATGCATACCGGACTGGGCCCGCTAACCGTATCACTAACGGTGATACTGATATGTTCACGCTGTTACTGTTGCTGCTATCAAACTGAATTACCACCCGCTTAGGGGTCTTAAAAACTGACAATATCACGTTGACATCATCTATATCCGTTGACTGTTGAATATGGATTACATTCTCATCCATCAACTTCTGGATATCTCTCTTAACAATCAAACACCCACGGGGGTTCACACTGCAGATTGTACAACTGTCGTGGTCGTGTTCTTAATCACTAATCCTATATACGGTCTTGTGTATTTCTACCAAATATCGACGAATACGTCGCACATCAAACACTCGGAAACTTCCCGGACAACCATCTACCATATTAACAGATGGATTAACATGAGCAGGCAATGGGGTAGCTTTTACATTCGGCGCACGATCCTCGAAGGACACCATCCCACTCTTCACTAGCTTCTGGACCTCGTATTTCAACGAGTAAGAATTCTCGATATCATGATCAAGAGCCCCTTGATGAAAGGCACAACGGAGTTCAGGCTTATACCACCATGGAAGTGGTTCTGAAATTTGTGGCGGATTTCTTGGTTGGAGAAGGTTCTTGTGAACCAAAGATGGATATAACTCAGCATAGGTCATAGGAATGGGGTCAAAAGATATCTTCTTCCTCTCAAAGTTCAGTTGTTGTTGTTGATTATTATTGGTGTTATTGTTGTAGTTGTTTTTTCTTTTTTGTGGTTGTTGTTGACGTTGTTGTTGAACTGGTACTGATAGATTATTGGAAAATACTAGAATAACTGATGAAACTTGATGATGGTGTTGACACGGTCGCAGACTTCTTCTGACATGAGGCCTCCTCTGCCTCCCTGCTGACACTGCTTTGGTTCACCTTCCTTCTTTCTAGTGAAACGGTTACCATACTTCTTGCTCGAAGATACCTCTTCCTTAGAGAAACGTCCCTCATGGACACCTTCTTCTAATCGCATCCCCATATTTACCATTTCGGTAAAATCACTGGGGGCACTAGAAATCATTCGTTTGTAATAAAACGAACTTAGGGGTTTGAGGAAGATCTTGGTCATCTCTTTTTCTTCCAACAAAGGGTTGAACTGAGCAACAAACTCTCTCCACTTCTAGGCGTACTCTTTAAATGTCTCTTTGTCCTTCTGAGACATAGACCTCAGCTGGTCTCTATCAGGTGCCATATCAACGTTGTATTTGTACTGTTTTAGAAAGGCTTCACCCAAATCATTGAACGTGCGAACACTTGTACTATCAAATCCCATGTACCACCTTAGAGCGGCACCAGACAGATTATCCTGAAAGTAGTGAATCAATAACTGATCATTATCAGTTTGCATTGACATTTTCTTGGCATACATGACGAGATGGCTAAGTGGACAGGTATTTCCCTTATACTTGTCAAAGTCAGGGACTTTGAACTTCATCGGGATCTCGACATTCAACACTAAGCAAATCTCAACAACACTTTTACCGAATAAATCTTTTCCCCTCAACGTCTTCAACTCCTTTCGCAGCTCAAGGAATTGGTCTTTCATCTCATCCATCTTCTCATAAACATCCGGACCCTCAGACGGCTCGGAATGGTAGACGGTGTCCTCAACATGAGGCAGAGTGTGAACAACTAGAGGCGGAACATACATGATCGGGCTATATGCCAACATGGAAGCAAAAGTAGGCGTAAACCCTTCAGGCACAAAGTTCGGCGGCATTCCCCACGGGAATCCGGCAGGCATAGTCGCAGTAAACTGAGTGGCAGGCACAATTGAGGTAGCAACCTCTAAAAGGACAGTCCTCTGAGGGGGAGGAGTTGCAGGCGCTGGAGAAGATTGACTCTGAGCAGCTAGAACAGACTCCATCATGGCAGTCAAGTGGACAATCTCGTCCTTCAACTCTCGGTTCTCTTGTTCCAAGTGTTTCATGATTCTCGGATGATTCATGCGAGTATTGTATCGACGAGTCAGCTTGACTGAAGCACAAAAGAATAACCAATAGTACATCTGGTGGAAGAAAAACCTATTTATGCAAATGATGCATGAAATGCAATGCTTTGATTATTTTTATTTTCAAGGAACATACTATTTTATTTGCAAATATATAATAATAACAATTGTAATAGTTTGATTGACCATAAAAATCTCTTTTGTTCATATAATTCTGGAAGGATTACACTGAGTACAATTTCATAAACTAAAATACAAATACAAGAGAAAAGGAGACTAATCATCCTAAGGACCCCCTAAGAACGGTTTCAGATGATCTGGCTGCAAGCGCGTACTTCCTTCGAATGCGTTGGATCTCGGACTCAAAAGAAGTCTTCATCTGAGCCTTCTCAAGGACAAGCTAATCAACAATCTTCTTCCAAGAACCGGAAGGCTGAGGCATACTAAAGGAAGATGGACCCTCTGGTTCTCTCTGTCTCTTCACTACTCGGTCTCAAGAAGTTCAATAAGCGTATCTTTATCCTTGGACTCAAGTTGCAACTCCTCATGCTTTCTGCTTAAAGCATGGAACTACTCTTCCCACATATCATTCTCTTGCTTCATCTTGGTGAGTTCTTCTTCCAACTCCTCTACATCTTAGTTAGGGAGAGTTGATGGCTCAACCACAACCATACACATAGGTCTCTCACAAGCATAAGGCATCTTCAATTCCAAAGCTCTATTCTTCACCAAAGTAGTGTAAGCTTCCAAAGCTACATAGTTGCGTGGACTAAGCTCGGATCTTTTTTTCCTATGCACATTATGCCAAGCATGAATCATATTCTACTTCAAAAGTTGGGGATCTTTACCCTCTTGATAGAAAAGACCTTCTAACTGAGTTTTATTATGTTTGTCTCTCAAGGGAAACCCAAGTTGACGACGAGCCAAAACAGGGTTGTAGTTGATTCCTCCTTTTGTACCAATGAGAGGCACATTAGAGAATTCACCACAACTATCAATAATCTCCAAGATACCTAATGAAGAATCATACCAAACTATATCATCATTAGTGAGAGACATAAGTCTTTGAGACCACCGTAGATATTGTTTGCTCTTCACAAGAGCAGGCGTCTGAGGCAAGTGAAAATAAACCACTTGTACAAAAGAGGAACACAACACACAATAGTTCCACCACCTTTAGAATTTCTTAAATGAAAAGAGAAGTACATATCACCCAACAAAGTAGGCACATGATTCCCAATCAAGAAGATTCTAATGGCGTTAACATCAACAAAATTGACAATGTTAGGGAACAAAGCCAAACCAAAGATGAGCAACACAAAGATGGATTCAAAAGAATCCACACTACCGGCTTGAGCAAAGGCATTAGCTTTCCCAATAAGGAACTCAGAAGTCAACCCAAAAATTCCTCCTTTCTTCACCCAATGAGCCTCAATCGCAGACTTCTTCAAGTGAAGAGCTTAAGCTATGATATGAGATCTGGGAATCTCTTATAATCCACTAAATGACACTTTGTTAGTAACGGGTATTCCCAAGAGATGGGCATACTCCTCCAACTTAGGCACGAGCTGATAATCGAGAAAAGTGAAGCAAGGGTAGAGAGGATCATAAAACTGAACCAACACACTTAAAAGTCCTTCGACCACATTAGCAGATAACACAGATAGAAGCTTCCCATAAAGTTGCTTGAAGTCCAAGGGGTCTAATACCAAAGATGATAGCTTCCTTAACTCTTTCAAATCCGTACATCTAAAACTGTACTTCTTAGTGTTCCTTCGTCCATAATTCATGGTCTAAAAATATTTGCAAATAAAACCTCGGTTCCTTGAAGCTATTTTTCTTGTGATGAATGTTATGATGTACATGAATGCATGAATGCAACAATCACAAATAAGGGATCACACACAAGGCAAACAAACAAAGGTCAAAGGATGAATCAAGTCATTGTCAAGATCAACCATCCATTTTGGTGGATTATGGTTTTCACCTTATCAGCACACAAGTTCCATTGATATTAACAAGACTTGATTGGATCAACCAATAATCAAGGGTTTGTTGTGAGTCACGAGCATGGAGTCAGGTTAAGAACCATCCCAAAGGAGTGTACTAAGGATAAAACATGTAGATCATGTTCTAAAAAGTTCCCAGAGTCTTAATTCCATCTATTGGATATTACAGGTTAGGATGACTGACTCATGAACCCATAATACTCTCAAGAGAAACTCGTCTGAGTGTAGTATCGCGTAACAACTGTTATCAAGTCTACACCTGAATAGTCTCTACACTACGTCCTAAATAGGCCAACTTGGGTTAAATATTCTACGGTCCTCACCTTCTCGGACCCTAAATCAGAGAAAGTAATGTCTAACCACAAATAACTTGTGTGACATCAATAGCTCCAAAAGGGTCTCCACTGAGTAGATGGGTCTCAAGCCAACAGGTTAAGGACTACTCCACATAAGTCGAACATGACTATACCATCCCCCTATCTTAATTGCATTCAAGTTTGGGTTAGAACTTATCTCACCACACAGAGATCACGAAGCACAACAGATAGACTATATCACACAAATAAATATACAAACATCAAATATACAAATATATACACATAAAAAAGTAGGCTAAACCCACTGAGGACTACTCCCCAACAGAGTCGCCACTTAATTTCTGTAGCGGTAAATTCATGACTATTAAGCTATGTATAAACTTAACATCAATAAAACCAGAGTCGCCACCGCGCTTTTATTGTTTCCAGAGGAAAAAGGGAAAAGTACGAACAAAACCCAAAGATAAGAAGTTTTCATATCAAAACTAATAAAATGCCAGAGATTACAGGTAAGGGGGTTGGTTACACAGAGGGAAGGTGTTAGCACCCAAAGTGTCCTAGGTACTCCTAGGTAGCCCCTTTTTATGTGTGTATGTGTTTTGATATAAAATGATGTTTGAGAAAAGTAGAGTGTGGGTATGAGAGAATACTTCATTGATTATATTTTTGCATTTGACAAGACCTTCAGACTTGTGCCTACGTACCAACATAAAATGAGGGATCAAAACCTCGTAATTCGTGGTATCAATTTCAAAGTGAGTGAATTGCTTTTAACAAAAAAATTAAGTTTAAAAGAGGCACAAAAGGCCTAAAAGGGTTTGAATGGGTGTTAGTTCTTTTTTTCTTTTTAAATTTTAAGTCAAGTATGGTTAAATTCATTTATAAGTTTGATTAAAAAGGGAGTTTAAAAAAATGCAATGGCATAAGACCAAAGTTTCTAATTTGCAATAAAGTCTAAATTTAAAAATCACAAGCAAAGAAGATTTTGACAGAGGAGAGAGATTTGAAATTTAAGAAGTGGGAGGAGATGAAGAGACTAATCCTAAGCAAAAATTTAAAAGTTAAGAGTTGAAAAGATCTGACCAATGGGATGTAATCCAATAGACAAGAATGTCACATAGAAACCCACTTTTCCTTTGGAATCTGAGATCAAGCAATATCCATACACAAGTAAAAAGATGAAGAACAAGGCATCAAATAAAGATAGCCACATCCAAGTTAGCAACTCCATAGTCTTCTTCATAGTCTCCCAAGCATCAGATTACATACTCCTTGAATGACTCAGAAATAGGCATTAGACATAGGTTCAAAGTAACTTTTGCATCAAGACCATGTAGTAGATGAACTCAAAAGGGATCTCAATACTTGCATCAGATGAAAGTTCAATTCACAATGGCTTGGCTTCTGAAAAGTTGGCATTGGCTAAGTCCTTTTGCATAGGGAGTGTTGCCTAATTCTAAGTCCAAGTCTCAGATCAAATCCAACAGTCCACACAAACATTTTTTAGGGTTTTTTGTTGTTATTATGTACATTAAGATCCTAAGAATACAAACACAAACAAAATACACAAACAAGTATATACAATCACAATATATTCACAATACATGGCTCAAGTGAGCAAAGTAAAAGTGCCATTAAAATAAACAAGTCAAATGATATGAATAATGGTAAATGATAAAAGGCCTTGAATTTAAAGGGCATAAGGTAAATGACTTAAAATTAAAATTTAGTCAAATGTTAGTTGATGAGATGTTAGTATTGTTTTTGCTTTTCCATTGATTAAGTCATTCTTTGGAGAACACTCAATCCTCTATTCGCAAGCATGGATCCTTGGGCCAAGACATCTTCCAAAGGAAGGAAAAAGACCAAGTCTCCATACAATACTATGAAAGGGGGGAGACTTACAATCCCACTTACTAGAATGCTATGCCTTTTGGTTCAAAATTTAACGTTATGTTAAGCAATCGTAATTGGACTTATGTAGAAGTCAAACTATCTGAGGTCGGGCAATGGAAATTTTAGTGTTAATGCATGTTAGAGATATGGTATAATGAACCATACTCCTAAAATATACCACACTTAAAAATAAAATGGCAAAATGATGGACCTAATCTCATCCATACTTGTGTTGGTTTATGAACCAACTAGCCTTAGGATATAGAGACATCATTGGTCAATGGAATGGATGGGATAGAATGGGATTGAAGATGAAGAAGGAGGGGAAATGAGACAAACACAAATTGGTCATGGGAGGAATTTTATCAAATTAAAATCATTCATTCATTTTGGGAGATGAAATGTACATTTCATCAACCCCCTAAATCAAATGATTTTAATCCAACAAAGTCAAATCAACCTTGACCAAGGCCCAAACACAATAGTCAAACTTCACAAGTCAATAAAAATAGCTCAACATAATTTATTCATAATTAAACAATTAAAAATCAAGTAAAAATGCATTAAATTAAATTATGTTTGATCAAAAACCTAAAACCTCTTCAAAACACCAAATAAATGGCCAAGAGATTTATCATAGGTCAAACAAGGTCAAAGGACCTTGGAGAAAAAATTTCATTATTTTTGGAAAGTCAAAAGTAATTTTAAACAATTAAAAATATGCACAAAAATAATTAAATCATGAAAAATATTAATATTGATCCAAAAAATAATTTTAATTCAAAAAATGAAAGAAAAATATTTGAATTATTTTGCTGAAATTCCCATATCTTTTGGATCAATATTAAAATTAATATGAATTAATGAAAATAAAGAAATTAAAATAAAAATTAGAAAATAAAAAAAAATGTGGACCATCTGATCTCCCTTATTAATTGAGGTGGCATCTCAAATGGTCCAAAGTGCGCGTTCCATGTGGTCATCGATCAACTGTGCAACACACGTGGTAATCACAACCAACACTTAAGATTAAAACAAATTGGATGGATCATGTGGTTCAGAAGCTTGCAAACACATCGCCGGAGCCAGAGCTCCGGTCTTCTTCTCCGGTGGACCTCACCGGACTGGTCCACCTTCAATCATCACCAAAATGAAAAAGCAAGACATGGATTTAAAGAAAAAATGCTCAGGAGCTTGAATCTATAGGGAGTCGAATTTTGAGGACCATGACCTGAGTTGCCTTGATTTGACCTCTAAGCAACTCAATCTTGTTGCTTAGATTGGTAGGACTTCAGACAACCAAAAATAAACAAGAATAGTGGAGAAATAAGAGAGAATCGAAGAGTGGAAAAATCTGGAAAATCACCTTCAATGGAGCTTCAGATTGATACGATCTTGCTCTCAATTATGCTTGGCCTTGCTTCAGATGTTTGACGGAATAGAAATGGATCAAGGAAAGGGAAAGACTCTTGGAGTTTCAATCTCAAAATAGTTGGAGATTTAAAAATAGATTTTCAAAGAAAATCTTCAAGCTTATCCTTTAATGGTGAGAGTTTAGGGTTGCTGAATCAAAGTTTGCGCATGAGGTCCCCAATTCTGAGCAAGAGAGCTTCTATTTATAGGTCAATGGGACTGATATTTGCACACTTCCATTTTTGGCCAAAGTCGAAAATCTCTCTTGCATGCTTGCATGGGCATGTGATAGGCCCATCAAGTGATGCACTTATGTCTAAATTTGAGTGTAAGCCATGCTAAAATCAAGTATTCAGGCCATGCATTCGTGAATGAAAAGTGGAACTTGATATTATCCAAACGGTCCTTCAACTTTAACACATGCACAAGTCATTCATCCTTTGTCCAAATGAGATGATTTTGGACTTTCTAGAAAAGTTAAATCAAGAGGAACAACTTTCATGTTGAACACGTTTTCATTTGAAGCTTGTACCATGATCAATTTTGAGGTGGAAGTTTGGAAAATCAAACATATCAAAAAAAATTCTAAGTACCAAGCCATATGTTCACTTCTTCCACCTTGAATAACTTTTTCTATGTGCTTCAAATGATAAATGTTCCTTCATCAAAGTTGCAGCTCTTACAAATCCCTTCAAATTGGTAATAAATTGGACCTTATTTGTATTTGGCATGAAGGAGTTATGCATTTTAGAAGTTCACAAAAATCACTTGTTCAATGGTATTGGCCCAAAATGACCTATAATGTTTCCTCTTGGGACATGCATTTGTAAGTTGAATTTGAACTTCCTTTGAACATAAAAGTTAAAGTAGACAACGTTTATTTGATTATTCAATTTGAATGTCTTTCATCGCATACAAATTGAGCAAGTTATGGTCTTGGGAAATTGACATCCAAACTAGGGTTTAGATAAAATGACCTATAATCTTTCACCATAAAAATGACTTTACAAGAAAAACTAGCTCTTGACCTCAACATGAAAGTTGTTTGGAATGTCATTTAGAGTAACTTGTATCTTGGAATCATTTTCGTATGACAAACATTGTAGGAGATAGGGTCTAGGGAACCCCAGTTTTGACCAGTTGACTTTCTCTGGTCAACCACCATGAACCAACTTGCTAGCTTGATATTCTCTTGACTTTTGGGACTCATGGAGGATCATATATGCATAAGATGATGAAATGTGAAGTATCCCATTAAATATTTTGCCAATTGGTGAAGAAACTTGTTGAAGAAGTCACACAAGATACCCAAATGAATTAGGGCTTCCAAGGCAAACAAACTTTAAACTCTTGATGATTTCTTGATCAAAATAATATGTGAAGATTATGGGGATCCATATATGATACTTAGAGCCATAGTAAACTATTTCTTGATTGAGCTCCTTGAATTGAGGGTCTTGAACCCTATATATGAGCTTGATAGATCAAAGGTGAGCATACACACTACCTACAAAAGCAGTTAAACTATGAAATGATATATTTTTGGTATTTTGGTTAGTAAATAAATAAAAATGAAGTATGATACAATTAAATTTGCTTGGTGATCTCTCCCAATGCAAACCCAATGAATGAGGGGTAAGGAGGATGCCAAGGTGTGATCCTAATGTTAATGCATATGATGAGAATAACATGAGGGATCTTAGGGTCAAAATTGGGGTCTTACAGACGCCATATTGTCGGCGGAGATATGTTTACAGTCCGTCAGAGTCCAACGCCAAAATGAACTTCAGTCAGAGCTATACTGGAATATGATGTGCGACGAGTTAGCTGATTTAGACAAAGAAAGGTTGGATGCGGTCGAAATGCTGATTCGACAAAAGGAACCCGTAGCCAAGGTCTACAATATAAAAATAAAGGGAAAAACCTTTGTTGGTAATGACTATGTGTGGAAAGTAATTTTGCCCATGGATAGTCGGGATCGAACCCTTGGTAAGTGGTCACCAAAATGGGAAGGACCATTTCGAGTAACTCGGACATAAAATAACAATGCGTATGAAATCGAAGAACTTGGCGGGGATCAAAGGGTCTTAAGAGTAAATGGAAAATATTTGAAGAAATATAAACCTATGCTACAGGAAATACGGATCCAAACATAAAGTTTCATTGATTTTGGAGAAAGTGCCCCAAAAGGACATTACAATTATGGTCGACAGACCTACAAAAAAAAATTGGAGAAAAATTTAGATGGGGAATCTAGATTTGAAATCCTCAAATATGGAGATCTCATGCTTAATCCTATTATCCAGAGAGATTTTCTTCCCGCGTAGATACTTGATGTTGACTTCAATTTTGAGGGCTCTCTCCCCATGAGATACCCCTCTCATGACCTCACTGTCGATCGCCTCCTGCTCAGGGATCCCCTGAACCGTCTCCAAAGAAGTCTTATGCGCTTCTGTGAGACCCCAATTTTAACCCTAAGATCCCTCATGCAATCTCATCATATGCATTAGCATTGGGATCATAACTTGGCATCCTCCTTACCCCTCTTTCATTGGGTTTGTTTTGGGAGAGATCACCAAGCACCATGTGACTGTATCATACTTGTATATTTATTATTTTACGAAAAAATATGTCTTTGTATTGGCCTAACCCTTTTTGTAGGTAGGGCATGATCACCATTGATCTATCAAGTTCACATCTAGGGTTTAAGACACTCATGGCTAAGAGCAAAAACAAAGGAATGATTCGCAAGAGCTCTAAGCATCATATATGAGTCCCAATGATCTCTACATGTTATTTTGCTCAAGCATTCTTCAAGAGTTTGGATTTGGTTTGCCTTGGAAACCCTAGTTTGTTTGGGTATCTTGAGTAACTTCTTCAACAAGCTTCTTCACCAATTGATCAAATTTATCAAGGTACACTTAGAAGTTCATCATCTTATTCATATATGATATACCATGAGCCTAAAAATTCAAGAGAATTACAAGTTAGCAAGTTGGTTGATGGTGGTTGGCCAGATGAATTCATCTGATCAAAACTGGGTCCCCTTATACCATATCTCCTACAATTTTCACCATATGAAAATTATGCCAAGAGAAGCGTTACTCTAAATGACATTCCAAACAACTTTAATATTTAAGTATAGAGCTATTTTTTCTTGGAAAGTCATTTTCTATGTTGAAACATTATAGGTCATTTTGTCTAAACCCTAATTTGAAAGTCAACTTCCCAAGGCCATAACTTGCTCAATTTTTATGATATTAAAGATTTACAAGCTTCACAATCAAATTCAATATGTCTACTTCAACTTTGATGTTTGGAGTGAGAGCTAAATCAACTTTTATGAGCATGTGATATGAGGATACATTATAGGTCATTTTGGACCAATACCATTGAACAAGTGATTTTCCTCAACTTCAAAAATGCATAACTCGCTCATTCTAAATCCAAATGATGTCAAATGTATGCCCATTTTGAAGTTATTTTAAAGATATACAACTTTGATGAATACACTTTTATCATTTGAAGCTCACATAAAAAGTTTAGTAAGGTGGAACGTTGAGGTATATGGCTTGACACTTAGAAAAATTTTCAACATGTTGAAATTTCCAAAATTCCACCTCAAAGTTCACCTTGATCCAAGTTCCAAATGGAAAAGTGTTCAACATAAGAGTTGTTCCTCTTGATCTAAGCTTTCCAAAGATCCTATTTCATTCATTTTGGACAAGTATTTCTAGGGTTGTGCATGGTTTTAACATGCATGCATCAAGTGGAAAAATAAAAAGTGCAGATGACCATTTCACATTGTCTTGCCATTCAAACTTCATTTCTATCTCATCTCAGATGCATTTGGATCTAATTGGATTACTTCATGGGCCTGTACACGCCCATGTAAGCATGTGCATGACATTGCCAAATTTGGAAGAAACTTGAAGTGTGCAAATAACATTCCCAATTTCTATAAATACAAGTCATCTGAGCTCATTTGGGAGGATCCTTATGCGCCAGCTTTTCCCCCTCTCTTCAAACCCTCACAATTCAAAGGAAAACCTGAGAATTTTCATTTTGAAAATTGAGTTTGAATCTCACTGTTTGGAGATTCAAAAACTCCAGGATCCAAAGCTTTGTTCCATTTCCAAACCACTTCTGCAAGCTCCCTGAGTGTGATCAAGCAAGGATTGAAGCAAGCAAGATCAAGTTCTGCACATCATTGAAGGTATTTTTCAGAAATTTTCTTCTCTTCGATTCTCACTCAATTCTCATCAATTCTCTTGGATCTTTGGTTCTCTGAAGTCCTACTAAAAGCAACTCAGTTGACACACCTTAAAATTCAACTCCTCATATCTTTCTATATATGTGGAGTTAGTTAAAATTGAGGTTAGATTTGTGTTCTACGCCATTTTTTCTTTTAGATCATGTCCTCCTTTTTCATTTATGTGGTGGTGTTGATTGAACCAGTCCGGTGAGGCTCTCCTGAGAAGGTGACCGGAGGTTTAGCGCCGGTGATGTTCTGGATAGGTTCAGAGCCATTGATCTTATTCAAAATGTTTTAATCTCCCGCGTTGCTTGTAATTACCACTTGTGTTACCCGTTGACTAGTGACTATGGTGGAAAGCGCACTGATGGCCACTTCATCTGCCACCTCAATTAATGAGGGAGATCAAGTGGTCCACGTTTTTTCTGAATATTTGAATTTCATTTTATTTCTTTTATTTTCATTAATTCATATTAATTTTAATATTGATCCAAAAAATATGAGTTTCACCAAAAAAAATTATTAATATTTCATGATTTAATTAATTTTGTGAATATTTTTAATTGGTTAAAAAAAATACTTTTGAGTCTCTAAAAATTCTGAAATTTTTTCTCCAAGGTCCTTTGACCTTGTTTGACTTATGATAAATATCATGGCCATTTGTTTGGTGTTTTGATGAGGTTTTAGGAATTTGACAAACCATATTTAATTTAATGCATTATTTTTAGTATTTTTAAATTGAATAAATACCAAATAATTGTGTTGAGCAATTTTGATTGTTTGTATGAGTTTGACTTGTGTTGTTGGGCCTTGGTCAATGTTGATTTGACTTTGCTAGGTTAAGATCAATGGATTTAGCGGATTTATGGAATGTACATTCCATCTCCCAAAATGAATGAATGATATTAATTTGGTAAAATCCACCTTTGTCCAATTTGAGTTTGGATTCATTCTCCTCCCTCTTCAACTTATTCACCTTCTTTATGCATTCATGTCATGGTCCTATGATATCTCAATGTCCTAAGGCTAGTTGATTGAAAATCAACATAAGTATGGATGAGATTAGGCCACCTCTTTTGCATATTCTTTTTGTGTGTGGTATATTTCATGAGCATAGTCCATTATACTATGTCTCTAACATGCATTAACACCAAAATTCTATTGCCCGACCTCAAATAGTTGTGACTTCTACAAAAGTCCAATTACGATTGCTTAACATAGCGCTAAACTTTTGACACAAAAGGCATAACATTCTAGTTAGTGAGATTGTAAGTCTCCCCTCTTTCATGGTATTGTGTGGAAATTGCCCTTTTTTCCTTCCTTTGGAATATGTCTTGGTTCAAGGATCCATGCTTGTGATAAGTGGATTGAGTGTTCTCCAAAGAATGACTTAAAACAAAAATCAAAAGCAATACTAACTTCTAACTCATTAACAACTAACATTTAATTTCAAGTTATTTACTTTAATGCACTTTATTGTTTTAAGCCTTATTCATTTTCCATTATTCGTACCATTCTAATTGTTTATGTTAATGTCATTTTCACTTTGTCCATTTGGACCATATTTTGTGATATATTTTGCTTGTGTTAATTGTGTTTTCTTGAGTGGTCTTTGGCTATTAATGTACATAATAAGAACAAAAACCCTAAAAAACATCTTGTGTGGACTGTTGGTTTGATCTGAGACAATTGGACTTAGAATTTAGGCAACACTCCCTATGCAAAGGACTTGGCCAATGCCAACTTTCATATAACCAAGTGCTTGTAATCTGAAACGTCATCTGATACATCATTGAAGATCCATTTGAGTTCATCTGCAACATGATCATTATGAAGCTGTTATTTTGAACCTGTGACTTATGGCATTGTGGAATTCATCTACTATATGGGCAAATTTTAAGAAGATCATGGAATCGCTAGGCTTGGATGTGGCTATCTTTATTTGATGCCTTGCTCTTCAAGTTAATATTGTGCACCTTGTTTGTTGCTTGATTCTAATGTCCAAGGGAATTTGGGTTTCTATATGACATTCTTATCTATTAGATTAAGCCCATTGGTAAGATCTTTTCAACTCTTAACTTTTAAATTTATGATTAGGATTAGTCTCTTCATCTCCTCCCCATCTCTTTAATTTCAAAATCTCTCCCTTTTTAAAAACTTCTTTGTTTGTACTTGTTTTTTATTCTAAACTTAGACCCTTTGCAAATTAGAAAATTTATCCTTATGCCATTACATTTTCAAACTTCTTTTCTTAAATCAAACTTGTAAATATATATAACTATACTTGACTTAAAATTTTCAAAAGCCAAAAAGAACTAACTCATTCAAACCATTTTCTAGGCCTTTGTGCCTTTCAAACCTAATTTTTGTTAAAATCAATGCATCCACTTTGAAATTTGTATCACGAACTACGAGGTTTTGATCCCTCATTTTTTTGTTGGTACGTAGGCACAAGTTCGAAGGTCTTGTTAAACACAAAAATATAATTAATGGATTCGTTTCTCATCCCCCCATTCTATTTGCTTTCAAACATCATTTGTACAAAATACATATGCACACAAAAAAGGGCTCCCTAGGAGTACCTAGGACACTTTGGTGCTAACACCTTCCCTCTGTGTAACCAACCCCCTTACCTGTAAGCTCTGGCATTTATTAGTTTTGATTTGAAAACTTCTTATTTTTTGGGGTTTGTTCGTACTTTTCCCCTTTTTCCTTGGAAACAATAAAAGCGCGGTGGCGACTCTTGTTATTTGATGTCTTGCTTATCCATAGCTTGATGATCATGAATTTACCGCTACAGAAATTAAGTGGCGACTCTGCTGGGGAGTAGTCTCCAGTGGGTTTAGTCTACTTTTTTGTGTGTGTATAATTGTATGTTTGATGTATGTATATTTGTTAATGTGATATAATCTGCTTGTTGTGCTTGGTGATCTCTGAGTGGTGAGATAAGTTCTAACCCGAACTTGAGTGCAATTAAGATAGGAGGATGGTATAGTCATGTTCGACTTGTGTGGAGTAGTCCTTAACAAGTTGGCTGAGATCCATTTGCTCAGTGGAGACCCTTTTGGATTTGGAAATGTCACACAAGTATTTATGGTTAGGCATTGCTATTTCTAATTTGGGGTCTGAGAAACTGATGACCGTAGAATATTTAACCCCAATTGGCTTATTTAGGACGTAGTGTGGAGACTGTTCAAGTGTAGACTTGATAATAGTTGTTACGCGATACTACACTGAGACGAGTTTCTCTTGAGAATATTATGGGTCGATGAGTCAGTCATCTTAACATGTAATATCCATAGATGGAATTAAGACTCTGGGAACTTTTTAGAACATGATCTACAGGTTAATATCCTTAGTTCACTCCCTTGGGATGGTTCTTACCCAGACTCGATGCTCATGATTCACAACAAACCCTTGATTCTTGGTTGATCCAATCAAGTCTTGTCAATATCAATGGAACTTGGGTGTTGATAAGGTTAAAACCATAATCCACCAAAATGGATGATTGATCTTGACAATGACTTGATTCATCCCTTGACCTTTGTTTGTTTGCCTTGTGTGTGATCCCTTTTTTGTAATTGTTGCATTCATACATTCATGCGCATCATAACATTCATCACCCGAAAATTTCAAGGAACTGAGGTATTTTTGTAAATATTTTCAGACCATGGATTGTGGACGAAGGAACACTAAGAAGTACAGTTTCAGATGTCCCGACTTGAAACAGTTAAGGAAACTAGCATCTTTTATATTAGATCCCTTGGACTTTAAACAACGCCATGGGAAGCTTCTGTCTATCTTCTCTAATGCTGTGGTTGAAGGACTACTGAGTGTGTTGGTTCAGTTCTATGATCCTCTCTACCGTTGCCTCATTTTTCTTGATTATCACCTTTTGCCTACGTTGGAGGAGTATGCCCATCTCTTTGGAATACCTTTTTCTAACAAGGTTCTATTTAGTGGATTGGAAGAGATTCCAAGATCTCATCTTATTGCTGAAGCTCTTCACTTGAAGAAGTCTGAGATAGAGGCTCATTGGGTGAAGAAAGGAGGATTGTTTGGGTTGACATCTGATTTCCTCATCAAGGAAGCTACTGCATTTGCTTAAGTTGGTAGTGTGGATGCTTTTGAAGCTATCTTTGTGTTTCTCGTCTATGGATTAGCTATGTTCCCTAACATTGATGGTTTTGTTGATGTTAACCCCATTAGAATTTTCTTGATTGGGAATCCTGTGCCTACTTTATTGGGTGATATGTACTTCTCTTTGCATCTAAGGAATTCTAAGGGTGGTGGAACCATTGTCTGTTGCATTCCTCTTCTGTACAAGTGGTTTATTTCGCACTTGCCTCAGACATCTGCTTTTATGGAGAACAAACAATGTCTACGGTGGTCTCAGAGACTTATGTCTCTCACTAATGATGATATAGTTTGGTATGATCCTTTTTTGAGAAGTTTGGAGATTATTGACAGTTGTGGTGAATTCTCTAATGTGCCTCTCATTGGTACACAAGGAGGAATTAACTACAACCCTGCTTTGGATCGTCGTCAACTTAGGTTCCCCTTGAGAGACAAACCTAATAACATGTTATTAGAAGGTATTTTCTATCAAGAGGGTAAAGATCCCCAACATTTGAAGCAGAAGATTGTGCATGCTTGGAAAAATGTCCATAGGAAAGGAAGATCTGAGCTTGGTCTGCGCAATTGTGTGGCTTTGGAAGCTTACACTCTTTGGGTGAAGAAGAGAGCTTTAGAGATGAAGATGTTTTATCCTTGTGAGAGACCTATGTCTATGGTTGTGGTTGAGCCATTAAATCTCCCTAACCAAGATGTAGAGGAGTTGGAAGACGCACTCGCCAAGATGAAGCAATAGAAGGATATGTGGGAAGAGCATTTCCATGCTTTGAGCAAAAAGCATGAGGAGTTGCAGTTGGAGTCTAAGGACAAAGATGAACTTATTGGGCTACTTGAAGATCGAGTGACAAAGAGGCAGAGAGAGATAAAGGTTGCATCTTCTAGTATGCCTCAACCTTCCGTTACTTGGAAGAAGATTGTTGACCAGCTTGTCCTCGAGAAGACTCAGATGAAGACTTCTTTTGAGACCGAGATTCGACGCATTCGAAGGAAGTATGCACCTGCAGCCAGATCTTCTGACGCTGTTGTTAGGGATCCTTAGGATGATTAGTCTCCTTTTCTCTTGTATTTTTCATTTGGTTTCTGAAATTGTACTCAGTGTAATCCTTCCAATTATATATATAAAGGAGATTTTTGGTCATATCAAATTGTTGCAATTATTGTTATATATATATATATATATATATATATATATATATATATATATATATATATATATATATATATATATATATATATATATATATATATATATATATTTGCAAATAATATAGTAAGTTCTTTGAAAGTAAAAACAATCAAGCATTGCATTTCATGCATCATTTGCATCAGCAGGTTTCTCTTTCGCCAGATGTCTCATTGGTATTTCTTCTGTGATTGAAGCCAAACTGACTCATCGGTATAATACTCGTGCCAATCACTCCAGAATCACGAAACATCTTGAGCAAGAGAATAAAGACCTGAAGGACGAGATCGCCTGCCTGACTGCCATGATGGAGTCAGTTTTATCCGCGCAGAGCCAGTCTTTTCCAACACCTGCAACTCCTCCTCCTCAGAGGACTGTTATTTCAGAGGTGGCTACCTCTACCATGCCTGCTGCTACCGCTCATTTCGCGCCTGCCATGCCTGTCGTGTTCCCGTAGGGAATGCCGCCAAACTTCATGCCTGAGGGCTTTGCACCCACATTTGCTTCCATGCCGGCATCTAGCTCGGTCATGGTTGTGCCACCGCCTCTATTGCATACCTTACCTCGTGTGGAAGACACCATTTATCATTCCGAGCCATCTGAGGGCCCGGACGTATATGAGAAGATGGATGAAATGAAAGATCAATTTCTTGAACTGCGCAAGGAGTTGAAAACATTGAGAGGAAATGACGTTTTAGGGGAGAGTGATGCTGAATTATGTCTGGTGCCGAATGTGAAGATTCCGGTGAAGTTCAAAGTGCCTGACTTTAAAAAATTCAAAGGGAACACATGTGTGCTCAATCATTTGGTGATGTATGCCCGTAAGATGTCTACCTAAACAAACAACGATCAGCTGTTAATCCACTACTTCCAAGACAGTCTGACCGGCGCTGCGCTAAGATGGTATATGGGGTTGGATAGTGCGAGCATCCGCACTTTCAACGATTTGGGTGAAGCATTTGTAAAGCAGTACAAGTACAACGTTGATATGGCTCTCGACCGAGATCAGTTGAGATCACTATCTCAGAAGGATAAGGAAATGTTTAAGGAGTATGCGCAGAGGTGAAGAGAACTCGCTGCTCAGATCAACCCTCCTTTAGAGGAAAAGCAGATGACCAAGATTTTTCTGAAGACCCTTAGCTCATTTTACTATGAGAAGATGATCGCCAGTGCCCCCAGTAATTTTACCGAAATGGTAAACATGGGGATGAGGCTAGAAGAAGGTGTCCGAGAAGGACGGTTGTCAAAGGAGGAGGTATCGTCCAACAAAAGATATGGCAGCAGTTTCAGTAAGAAGAAGGACAATGAAGCCAACACAATTTCTAGTGGAAGGCATAGGAGGCCTCCAATCAGAAGAAGTCAACCATCCCGTCAACACTATCATCAAGTATCTTCCGTAATCCCTATTTTTTCAGCTAGTCAATCAGTACCAGTTCAGTAACAACAACATCAAGAACAACAACCACAACAACGAACAAACACCTATAACAACAACAATACCAACCATCATCAACAAAAAACTTTCGAGAGGAAGAAGGTCTCTTTTGACCCGATTCCTATGACATATGTAGAGCTCTATCCATCACTGGTTCTCAAGAACCTGTTACAACCAAGAAATCCACCACAAATTCCTGAACCACTTCCATGGTGGTACAAGCCTGATCTTCGATGTGCTTTTCATCAAGGAGCACCCGGACATGACATTGAGAACTTCTACCCTCTTAAATATGAAATCCAGAAGCTAGTAAAGAGTGGAATGGTGTCCTTTGAGGACCGTGCACCCAACGTGAAAGCTAACCCACTGCCCGCTCATGGAAATTCATCTATTAACATGGTAGACGGCTGCCCTGGGGAGTTCAAAGTGTTTGATGTCCATTTTATTCGAAGGTCCTTGGTGACGATGCATAAGGATATTTGCTTGGTTAATGAATGTGAGCATGACCATGATGGTTGTGTTATCTGCAGTGTTAATCCAAGAGGTTATGAGATTGTGAAAAGAGACATCCAGCGGTTGATGGATGAAGGTATGATCCAGATTGTTCAATCTCGTCATGTAGATGACAATGTGAATGTGATTGTTCCTATGTTTAAGAACCCATAAAGGGTGGTAATCCAATATGATAACAACAACAGTAATAACATCAGCCAAAGATCGGTATCGCCGTTAGTTATACGGTTGGTGGGTCCAGCCCCGCACGCGTCCGATAAGGCTGTTCCTTATCAGTATAATGCAACTATGGTGAAGGATGGTCAAGAGGTTTCATTAACTATGACCAATTTTGTTGTGAGCATTGCTGATGTTACTAAAGTGACCCGCAGTGGTAGAGTGTTTGGGTCGGTGTTCCCAAAAGTTGTGGAAGATTCAATAGTCAGTAAGAAATTGGAAGTGCTTGCAGTAGATCCACTTAGTGCTTCAAAGCGTCAGTCTGGTGAATCCAGAAATTTGAAGACTAATGATGATGATGAGGTACTTCGGTTAATAAAGAAAAGTGAGTTTAATATGGTGGAGTAGCTGCTCCAAAGCCCCTCAAAAATTTCAGTATTGTTTCTGCTTATGAATTCAGAAGCACACAGAGAAGCACTGCAAAGAGTTCTAGAGCAAGCATTCATGGAACATGATGTTATGGTGGATCAGTTTGATCATATTGTGGCTAACATCACTTCCTGTAACAATCTCAGCTTCTGTGATGAAGAACTCCATGAGAAGGGTAGGAATCATAATTTGGCTTTGCATATCTCGATGAATTGCAAAGATGACACTTTATCTAATGTTCTTGTTGACACCAGATCATCGTTGAATGTGCTGCCGAAGTCAACATTATCAAAGTTGTCATATCAAGGAGCACCTATGAGGTATAGTGGTCTAATCGTCAAAGCTTTTGACGGTTCACGCAAAACAGTGATAGGTGAAGTGGACCTTCCAGTGAAGATAAGTCCGAGTGACTTCTAGATTACTTTTCAAGTAATGGATATCCACCCGGCCTACAGTTGTCTGTTGGGAAGGCCATGGATTCACGAGGAGGGAGTTGTTACCTCCACATTGCATCAGAAACTCAAATTTTTTAAGAACGGAAAATTAGTCATTGTTGGCGGGGAGAAGGCGATGTTGGTTAGCCACCTGTCATCTTTCTCTTACATTGAAGCCGAGGAGGAGGTTGGAACTCCGTTCCAAGCCTTGTCTATTGTTGTTGAAAAGAGAATTGGGGCACCTATGTCATTATTGAAAGATGCAAGGAAGATTGTTGAAGAGGGCATTGTTGATCAGTGGGGGCGAGTGGTAGAGGTCTCTGATAACAAGAATAGAACTGGCTTGGGTTTTCAGCAAGGTTCATCAACTGCTAGATAAGAGGATATGCAACTCAGCTTCCGTAGCTGAGGGTTCATTCATGGTAATGAACAACACTTAGTTGTTGTGCTAGAGGATGACGAAGAGGAAGACTGCACCAATTTTGTGACGCATGGAAAGGCTTGCGACAATTGGACTGCTGTTGATATTCCTGTTATTATGCATCAATCTAAGTAATTGCTTTTATTTGTTTTAAAAATCCTTCTTCTATGCCTAAGGGGGAAGTGAACATTGTTGGGCATTTCAAATTTGATCATAAATAAAATTAATTCTATTCATCCACATCTATGATGTTTGTTTTTACTTTTTGCTTTATTCTAAAAATGGTAATCACAAAAAACACAAATAAATAATATAATTGTCCATCGCATAATATTTGGTCACAAATTCACTTCTCTAAAATCAAAATATCAAATCATTATTCAGGTTGGTTTCTAACCCCATTGAATACAATGATCCTTCCCCTTCTCCAAATTTTGAATTCCCTGTGTTTAAGGCTGAGGAGGAAAGTGATGAAGAAGTGAGTGATGAATTGTCTCGTCCTCTTAAGCATAAAGGAAAAGCCATTCAGCCATTCGAAGAGCAGATTGAGTTAGTCAACTTGGGTTCTGAGGATGATGTGAAGGAGGTCAAGATTGGGTCTCGACTGTGTCTAGATGTTAAGAAGGGGTTGAATATCGAGAATATTAAGATGTGTTTGCTTGGTCCTAACAAGACATGCCTGGTTTGGATTCTGAGATTGTAGAGCATAGATTATCGTTGAAGCCAGAGTGCCCGCCAGTCAAACAGAAGTTGAGAAGAACGCATCCTGATATGGCAGTGAAGATCAAAGAAGAAGTGCAAAAGCAGATTGATGCTAGTTTTCTTGTAACTGCTGAATATCCGCAATGGGTGGCCAATATTGTGCCTGTTCCAAAGAAGGATGGAAAAGTCCGCATGTGTGTCGATTATAGAGATTTGAATAAAGCCAGTCCGAAAGATGATTTCCCTCTGCCACACATTGATATATTGGTAGACAATACTGCTAAATTCAAAGTCTTTTCATTTATGGACGGATTTTTCGGATATAATCAGATCAAGATGACGCCCGAAGATATGGAGAAGACCACATTCATTACACCTTGGGGAACATTCTGTTATAGAGTGATGCCTTTCGGTTTAAAGAATGCTGGTGCAACTTACCAAAGAGCAATGATTACTCTTTTTGATGACATGATGCATAAAGAGATTGAAGTTTATATCGATGACATGATTGCTAAATCAATTGATGAAGAGCAACATGTTGAGCATTTGTTGAAACTTTTCCAGCGTTTGAGAAAGTATAAACTCCGTTTGTATCCCAATAAGTTTACTTTTGGTGTTCGTTCTGGCATGTTGTTGGGCTTTATTGTCAGTGAGAAGGGTATTGAAGTTGATCCTGCCAAGGTCAAAGCAATACAAGAGATGCCTGCACCAAAAACTGAGAAGCAAGTCAGAGGTTTTCTCGGCGGCTTGAATTATATATCAAGATTTATTTCACACATGACTGCCACATGTGCGCCTATATTCAAGCTTCTTCGGAACGGTCAGTCTTGTGATTGGACCAAAGACTGCTAGAAAGCTTTTGACAGTATCAAGAAATATTTGCTTGAACCTCCGATTTTGTCTCCACCTGTTGAAGGAAGACCATTGATCATGTATTTGATTGTGCTTGAAGATAGTATTGGTTTTGTTCTTGGCCAACAAGACGAGACTGGAAAGACATAATTTGCAATTTACTACCTCAGTAAAAAGTTCACCGACTGTGAGGCTCGGTATTCTATGCTTGAGAAAACTTGTTGCGCATTGGCTTGGGCTGCCTAGCGTCTGCGTTAGTATATGTTGAATCATACCACTTGGTTGATATCCAAAATGGATCCAATCAAGTATATTTTTGAGAAGTCTGCTTTAACTAGGAGGATTTCCCGTTAGCATATTTTGTTATCAGAGTATGATATTGAATACCAATCTCAGAAGGCAATCAAAGGTAGTATCTTGGCCGACCATTTGGCTCACCAACTAATTGAAGATTACCAGTCAGTGTAGTATGATTTTCCTGATGAAGAGATCTTGTACTTGAAGATGAAGGATTATGATGAACCATTGCTTGAAGAAGGGCCAGAACCTAGTTCCCGTTGGGGCATGGTATTTGATGGAGTTGTTAATCAGTATGGTAATGGCATTGGGGCAGTGATTATTACTCCTCAAGGCACACAGTTTCCGTTTACAGCTAGATTAAATTTCAAATATACGAATAATATGGCAGAATATGAAGCTTGCATTATGGGGCTCGAAGAGGCCATTGATCTTAGAATCAAGCATTTAGATGTCTTTGGAGATCCAGCCTTGGTGGTGAATCAGATCAAAGGTGAATGGGAGACGAATCAATCCGGGTGGATACCATATAGAGATTATATAAGGAGGATTGGATACCATATAGAGATTATATAAGGAGGATTTCAACTTTCTTTACAAAGGTTGGATTTTTTTTTTAAAATAACCATGTTTTTAAAAAATAATACGAAAATAACCAATTTTTCAAAAAAAATTCCAAAATAACCATGTTTGGGGAGGATGCGCCGGGGGAGTTGGCGCACATGCATTGGGCCTCATGAAGAGGCGCCAATGCATGTGGCGCCTGCATGGCGTGTGTGTTTCTTTTGAAAATAAAATTTATTTTTGCAACCAACAGGAATCGAACACACAACCTTTGGATGAATAGTGAAAGACGTTACCATTACACCACAGACCCTTCATGTTAATTTGTTTCATCATATATTTAATGAGTCATTGTTCAATTGTATTTTTTAAATAGTATTAAAATAAAACACAAAATAATTTTATTAATAAAACACAAAATACATTATATATTAATAATGTATTTTGAATACATTATAAAATAGGAGTAACATATTTTGGCGCCTGCAGCCAACAATTATTTTGTATTAATATAAAAAATAAATTGTTCTTTTTTCATTTTATTAAATTTTATCTCTATTCTTTAATTTTTAAAAATATTATATATTAATATATTATTTTATATTTAATGATCCATTGTTCAATTGTTTCATCATATATTTTGTGTTTTATATTATATATTAACATGCATTAATATTTCAATTGTATTTATAATAAATATTATGAAGTTTTATTTGAATTTTTGTGTAAAAATTAATATAAAAACTTCATAATATTTTTAAATATAATTGAAAAATACAATTGAAAAATTATATTATTTTAAATATAATATATTTTTAAATATTATATTACTTTTTATAAATAATATAATATATTAATACATGTTAAGTTATATAAAATAATACTTAAATATTTAATATATAAAAAATTAATAAAATATAAATACATTATAAAATAAAACACAAAATAATTGAATATTAATTTGAATATATTAATATATAATATTTTTAAAAATTAAAGAATAAAGATAAAATTTAATAAAATGAAAAAAGAACAATATATTTTTTAAAAATAAAACATTATAATAAATCAGATTTATTTTAATAATAAAATAAATACTATCAATTATTTTTTTAAAATCGTGCATAACTTAAATGAGATACTTTCTTCGTCCTAAATAATAATTTCTTTATGATATTTCACACAAATTTAGATTATAATTAATTTTATAAATAAATAAATTATATATCATTTATTAATAAAATTTAAAATAAAAATTTAGTGTTTTTCTCTTATGATACAATTGAACAATGGCTCATTAAATATATGATGAAACAAATTAACATGAAGGGTTTGTGGTGTAATGGTAATGTCTTTCACTATTCATCCAAACGTTGTGTGTTTGATTCCTGTTGGTTGCAAAAATAAATTTTATTTTCAAAAGAAACACACACACCATGCAAGCGCCAACTGTATTGGCGCCTTCTCACACATGCCATGCAGGCGCCAGCTGCATGGGCGCCTCCTTTAGGACGACCATGCAGGCGCCACATGCATTGGTGTCTCTTCATGAGGCCCAATGCATGTGCGCCAATGCATCTGGCGCCTCCTCCCCCAAACATGGTTAATGACTCTATAGATCTTTGTGGATATAACTGACCATGACACATGACATCAAGTGTTTCCTCCAAAGTCAGATTTACCCGTCTGGGGAATCTTTGAAAGATAAGAAGACTTTGAGAAGATTAGTCGGAAATTTATACTTGAATGGAGATGTATTGTACAAGAGAAACTTCGATATGGTTTTGCTCAGATGTGTGGATAGACACGAAGCAGACCTGTTGATAACTGAAGTCCATGAAGGTTCCTTAGGTACTCATTCCAATGTACATGCAATGGTAAAGAAGATGTTGCGAGCAGGTTACTATTGGCTAGCAATGGAATCTGACTGTTGCAAGTTTGTGAAGAAGTGCCACAAGTGTCAAATATATGCAGATAAGATTCATGTTCCTCCAACACTATTGAACGTCATTTCCTCCCCATGGCCCTTCTTCATGTGGGGACTTTATATGATTGGCATGATTAAGCCCAAAGCTTCGAACAAACATCGTTTCATTTTGGTGGCAATCGACTACTTCATAAAATGGGTTGAAGCGGCATCGCATGCGAATGTAACCAAGCAAGTTGTTGTAAGGTTTATCAAGAATCAGATTATATCCCATTATGGTATGCCAAGTAAGATCATTACTGATAATTGATCGAACTTGAATAATAATATGATGGAAGCTCTTTGCAAAGACTTCAAGATTGCACATTATAATTCTTCTCCTTACAGACCTAAGATGAATGGGGTTGTTGAAGCTGCAAACAAGAACATCAAGAAGATTATTCAGAAGATGGTCGTAACATATAAGGATTGGCATGAGATGCTCCCATTTACTTTGCACGGTTATCGTACATCCATCCACACTTCAACAGGGGCAACCCCTTTCTCTCTTGTATATGGTATGGAAGCAGTGCTCCCCGTAGAGGTTTAGATTCCTTCATTACTTGTGCTCATGGAAGCCAAGTTGACTGAGGCTGAATGGTGTCAAACCATGTATGATCAATTGAATTTAATCAAAGAGAAGAGATTGACTGCCATGTGTCATGGTCAGTTATATCCACAAAGGATGAAGAATTCTTTTGATAAGAAGGTCAGACCTCGTGTATTCAGAGAAGGTGACCTTGTGCTCAAGAAGATTTTATCGTTCAAACCAGACTCTAGGGGCAAACGGACTCCTAATTATGAAGGCCTATATGTTGTTAAGAGAGCCTTTTCAGGCGGTGCTTTGATTCTTACAACTATGGATAGTAAAGAGTTCACTCGTCATGTGAATGCAAATGCAGTCAAGAAATACTTCACCTAAAAAAGAAAAGAACAACTCGCTAAGTTGAAAACCTAAAAGGGTGACTTAGACAAAAATGAACGTCTAGGTGGATTGAAACCCGAAAGGGTGATCCAGGCAAAAGTTAGAGGCATAAAATAGAGAAGAATTATCCCGATAAATTGAGTACCCCATCTTGGGGCAATTTATGCAAAAATAAGGGATTATGGCAAGTAACTACATCCTGCTGATCTTCAGATTTTATTGAGCACAATGATCGACGGTGGTTCATCATCCATAGTAACGGCCAAAAGCACAGTGGACATCAAAAGTTGGTGGAAGGATTAATGATCATTTGTATTCAATGTAACCCTTTTCCACGTAAATTACCATTTTCAGCTTTGTAAAAAATCTATGGAGTCTTGTAATTTACAGGCTACCATTCCATTAAATAAAGTTGAGCTTTTATCCAATTGTTTCTACTCGTGTTTATTTCAGCAAGTAGTTTTAAATTTTATTATGATCATTTTTTAATTTAAAATTTTAAATCAAAACAATTTTTCTTAAACATATAAAAGCATGAATTTTAAGCAATCGATTTCAATTAAAATAAATATCATCATTGGGTCGAAAGCAGTAAGCCCTAAGTGTGGAGTAGTGTAGCGGTGTATTCGTCACTTTATGATTTATTGACTAAATCAAAAGCAAAGCATACAAAGAAATCGAGTCGCCACCGCACTTTTATTTATCCAAAGGATTGGCTAAAAAGCGAACAAAAGCCTAAGAAGTTTTACACATAGAAAATTAATGAAAAGATCAGAGAATCTGGGTAAGGGGTTAATTACGCAATGGGAAGGTGTTAGGCACCCAAAACGTCCTAGGTACTCCTAGGGAGCCCTTTTCACACTTGTATAAAAAAGTTTATTTGTTTATGACATATTGTGCAAACATGATTGGGAAGATGAGAAAAGAATATACAATTTTATTGTTTTTGTATTTGAACGGATGAACCCGTTGCCTACGTACCTTCCATGAAAGGTAAGGATCAAAACGCCGTAGTTCGGATAAAAGATTTCCAAAATATCAGTGGGTTCATTTTAAAACAAGAGCACTAAGGCTTTTCATTATCAACGGGAGAAAACTCAACCAAGACCAACAATCCACCATGCGAGGATAGCTTCAACATACTAGTGAGGGGTTAACCCTATAATAAGTATGGAAGACTTACAATCAACTCACTAAGGATGTGGTGAGATTTACATCAACCACTATGAGAATTGAAACCTATGGCTAATGTATGAAAAACATATCAACAATGGACAAAGCCACCAAAACAATTGAATGAGTGAAGTTAATTGATTATGAGTATTCACAAAAGGATGGTCAAAGTATGATTAAGATTCAATTCAAGGAAGTGTTATGAAAATAAAGTTTAAAAAAGTCAAGGACTTAAGGTCCAGGTTTCTAATTTGAAAAGGCCTGAAAATGTTTGCACACTATGTATTTACAAGTTTCAAAAGTCAACAAGTGAAAAGGGGTTTTGAAACAAAAGGATGTGGATGAAGGAGTGTAAAACTTCCTAGAAGTTCACCTCTTGAAATCATATAGAAGATGATTCAAGTGTGTCCTTTGGAATAAGCAACAAAGCAAGTAAGCAAATAAAAGCAAGGTGATACCGGATGCCATCAATGGACTTATTCCAATCTCACAAGCAAAGGCGGATACCGGATACCAATCAATGGATTTACACCAATCTCCTAAAACAAAACAATGATACCAGATGCCAATAAATGGACTTATTCCAATCTCACAAAACAAACACAACATGGATGTCAGATGCCAATCTATCTGGGCTTATACCAACCTCCAAAGGCAAAACAAAACAATGGATATCAGATGCCAATCTATCTGGGCTTATACCAACCTCCAAGGGATGATCATAGGAGTACAAATGCCAACAACATGGACTTACACTTGCATCCTCACATACAACAAACAAACAGAAGCACTAAGCAAAGAGGACATAAGTGGCCAATGAAATGGTCTTACACTTAATCCCTTCCAAATCATAGGAACAATGGCCAATGAATGGACTTACAGATGGTTCCTCAATGGGCAAACTCAAACAAATCACAAAGATATGAAATGATGATCATGCAATACTGCACAATTAATGATGATAAATGCACAAAGGCAAACAAGCAAACATGTACAGATGAACTAAGCAATCAATCAAACAAAGTCAATTAGCACACACTATATACAAGCAATTAGGCTCAAGCAAGGGTTAGACTTTAAAGTCAACTGGAATGGGGTAAGTGGTGCTCTTAACCTTAATATTGAGAGTTAAGGTGAAGCAGATGAAAGGATATGAGGGGTGTGCCTCATTGCTCTTATCCCTGGCCTGGGAGAGCTTTGAATGGTAGAAGGTGTGGGAGTTCAGAAAGTTGGAACTCTCTCCACAAGTTAATGACTCTATAGATCTTGGGTTAATATCCACAATGCTCCAACATGTAATGTGAGCAAAGGGATGACACACAGAATAGTAGGAGATGGACTACACATCTCTTCTATCTACCAATTGCCTTATCAAAAGGACTTTTCCTACTTGGGGACAAAGATAAACAATCACAAGCATTGCCTCTTAAGGAGGACTTCAGACAGGTGCCTGGCCAAGTAACAAGCTAGGTCTTCCAGACTACATGAAGAAGAGATGTTATACCTAATTGGTTAAGCAACCAAGCAAGTTCAAAATGAACTTAAGCAACTAATGTACCTGTGGAAACATCAAACAAATCAGTATACAACTCAGATGAACAACCAACAGTTAATGCAACAGACAACCAATATAGGCAAAGGCATAAGCCACAAGTCAATCCCAATTGAATCAACATCAACCTACAAAACACACATTATTAATCAAAAGCAAATATCAAATGCTCTCAAGATGAGGCATCATCAATTGTGTAACTTGCATGTGCAACCTGAAAACAAAGCTCCAAACATGAGAAGCAAACCACTAGGACAAAGCCTAGGGTCAAAGGGGGAGAAATATTTCAAAACAGAACATGAAAATTGACAAGAATCAAGATTTATCAAATTAGAAACTATTCTAAAAGGTCTCATATCAATATCAATTACCAAAAGAATTTCATAATCAAAACATGTCAAGATAGGCAAGTTGAAACCACATTAAAGCAACAGAATGATCAAAGGCATATTAATTCCAGAATGACTCAATAAATCTCAAGAAAAATCATGGCTAAACATCACACATCAAATGATCAGCACACCAAAAATCATGGCATTTGAACAAGTATAAGCAAGTCAAAGAAATTCACTAAGTCAAAGTAAGCATGAACAAGCTCAAAGGAAGCACAAATTGAGACATCAACTTAAGGCAATCCTAAAACAGATATGACATGTGATAAATGACTCAAACCAAAGCCAAGACAAACTTCAATGTGTCTAGAAAACATGTGCAAAATTTCAAGTTCATATGATAAGGCACAAGAATTTCACAAATCATCTAAGTTCAACACTCATCAAAAGTCCAAACATGACTAACCAACAAAGAAAATCCCAAACAAATTAGAAATAGATCTAAAAGTTCTACAAAAAATCATGATCAGTGTCAACACCCAGAATTAGCATCATGCAAAAATTTAGATCATTTGGCATTTATTTGGCAAGGTAAATAAAATCAGCAAGTTGAACAAGAAATGGTGTGACACACATTGCCACACCTACATTAACCACATCATAACTCAACATCCAGAAATGAGAAAAATGCAAACTATATACCAAAATGACCATGAATGAATCTAGTTTATGCATGTCAATTTTCACATTCATTGGATCAACCATCAATATTTCATGAAGAAAATGGTAAGCAAGGTACATGAAAGCATATGCATGAATAAACCCTAGGCAAATTAAAAATCCAATCGAGCACAAATTCTGGAAATATCATCAAAAAATAGTAGACATCATGAAGATCATTATGCAAAAAAATTCCATGTGATTTGGCTACATATTTTTGGAGTTATGAATTTTTTAATGGAGAGAAAAAAATAAAAATGCATGAATGACATAGCATGAACATGGATGAATCATATGAAATAAAATGCATAAGGCTTAATTGGAAATGATGGAGCGGGGAATCGAAGCTAGGCCACATTTGAAACTGGATGGCGCGCCAAGTTAAAACGCCGCGTTTCATTTAATTGAAACGCTGGCCAATCAGAAGCCAACAATTGGACCAGTACATGAGCACAAACACGAAATCGCATGCAAACAAGGCTTATGAAGATCAAACAAGTTCTGGAAAATGAAAACCTAGACATTCATCACATATTCATCGTGTTCTTCATCACCAAGAACAAATCAAAACAGAAAATCACCAAACCTATATCATTGGAATCGTCCGTCAACATACATCACACATCCAGTATTGATTTTATCTAATTCAGCACAATACGCATGGATCGAGCAAAAGAAGTTCAACATGTCAAACTTAAAATCAACCTAACTACTTCAATATTGCATGAAATCAATAGATCTAAAGTTCAGCATGATCAGCAATGAGAGATCTACAAGATGCACATGATTATTTCAAGAATGGGAGCATTCGAAATCTAACCTCAATGATGCAACAGAAGTGAAATCGCGCTTCTCAAGCCCTGGCAAGTTGAAACAGAAGTTCTACAATGTTTAGAGAGATGAAAGGATGATGAACAACAGCTCAATCGTGCTTGATCTTGATGGAATCTTCAAATGCCATGGATATGCACAAGCTTCAACAGTCACGATTCTTGCAGAATTCTTCAAGATCTTGCTTCAATATTCTTCCACAATGCTTGCAGATGATGAACAACTCAAGAAACAAGCAAAAGAGATGAAGAACTCGATGAAAAAAGTTAAGAGAATTTTGAGATGAAATTTTCAGATCTGGATTTGTGAAGTTGTTCTTAGCATTTTCTGTTATGATTATTGTTATATACCCTCTGCTAATGAAGCTGGTTAATCATGATTAGGCTAATGCAAAAGGATTAGTGAAATGGAAATGTTTATGCAATTTGGCCAAAACACCCTTATGCATATATGCCAATGGAACAGTGCTCGTGGCTTGGAAATGCATTTCAAAATCTGTTTTGAAGCAAATGTGATTGGTTTGAAATGAAAACAATGCACAATTTTCAAATTGGTACTTTCCCTCCAAAAATTCAAATGAAATCAAGTGAAAAGTTTAAAATTTTGCAATGAGAATTGATGATATGTGATGCATGATTATGATAGTAGAGATCAAGAGAGAAATGCTCCAAAAAGGACCAATTGAATTGGACATTTGGTTCAAAAGTTATGTAAGCTTGAAGTTCAAAATTTCTTGGCAATGATTGATCCATAACTTCTCAACCACAAATGAGAAATTCATGTTCTTGGACTTTTTGGAAAGGTGAGAGCAAGATCTTAAACTTTCATGTTGGACAAAATTTCATTTGAAGCTTGCTTGATGATGTAAACTTGAGGAGAAGACCTTTCCATTTTTGGCAGTTTGAAATTACAGGTCACTTACTATTTTTGGCAACTTTTCATCTGGCCTCAAATTCTCCAATGTTGATGTTTGAAATGTTAAATGAGACTTGTATGGACATGAATGAGGTCTCTCCAACCATCTCCCACCTTCAAATCCATGATTGAATGCACAGTTGACTTGTGTTGACTTTTCTAGGGTTTCAGTTGACCTAGTTATGATCAGATGAGATTCAAGCCTCTTCCACTTGAGATCTTGATTCAAAATGATACCACAACTCATATGACCTCTAGTGAATGATCATGGTGCCCAAATTCTTCAGAATGGCCACCATCTATTGCTCAATGGCTGCCTTTGACTGTCTTGACCTAGTGTTGCTTCATCTGCAAGTAACAATGTTAGATGACAATATTTGTACTTTTGGTTAGTAAACAAATGAAAAGCAATGATATACAAAATGCAAAACATGCTTGGTGATCAAAAAATCACACTCAAAAAGATGAGCCACCCACAGGAATGCAGGCAAGGTGCACAATGATCCTTGAGGCAATGATATGATATGATATGATGCCATGAGGGATCTTAGGGACAAAATTGGGGTCTTACAGATGCCCCTATTTAAGGTCATTCTAGCCGGAGAAGTGATGTTTAGAAATCTTCATCTCGACGCGGTAGAATGGGTTTAAATAACAGTAATGAGACAAATTTTGGTCCCTAAGAGACTTCATGATGCAAATGTATGCATGCAAAAGACACAAACTCTGTGGGGATATGGTTCACACAGAAGAAAAGACGATCCATCGGAGTAATACACTCACCAGGAACATAGACTCTAACAGGACTCTTGTGGGGACTCTTATTGGGGATAGAAAGAAAAAGAACGCGTGAGTAGGACACGACTCTGAATTAAGGTACAAAACTGACACCGCGTGAACATAACACGACTGGACTGGAGACCTCACTGGGGAGTGAAGGACTCACACTGGGGATCAGAAGATTTCCAAAGGAAGACACATCCATTGGAAAGACACAAGCTGACTCAAACTATCCATAAAGGATACTTCGGATAAAAATCCGGACTCGGACCAGGAAACGATTCACAAAGAACCTCCCTACCGGGAAAAATTGCATATATTGGGGAAAACGCCAATACAGCAAAAAGGGTAAAATCACAGCAAGAAACCCCACAGGAGAAGGTCTAACAAAGAGACTCTCCTGGGGAAAGGCAACAAGGATGAGGTGTTACCGGTATAAGGGTAACAAACTCAGGAAGAATGAATATCTAAGACCGGTATAAGGGTGAGAGATATCAATCAACCAACATCTGAGAAAGACCTGAAAAAGGTACATCAACTCAGAAAAATCTGACTCCACAGGGGACCAAAGTCATAATAGGGAGCAGAAGGAAGGAACACCAGGGAACCGAGGTATATAATAGGTGACCGACCAAAGCGTGAATTGGTATATATATGCCAAGACACTCATCATCCGAAAGGAGGGCTCGAAAAAGCAAATCGACTTACAGGATGGACATTCGAATCCACAACGGGAAACCGAATCTTACTCAACTGGGGACACAAACCCAAAGAGCGCATGAGATATAATATCCATTACCGTCAGAACGTGGATAGAATACTCGCATGAGATATATTATCTATTACCGTCAGAACGTAGATAATATACTCGCATGGAAGGAAACACCAGGGATACCGAGGTATATAATAGGTGACCAACCGAAAACGTGAATTGGTATATATGCCAAAACACTCATCATCCCAAAACACAAACTGGTTAAAGGATGGAATATTCGATTCTACAAAGAATACGAATCTTACTCTACTGGGGAAGATCAACAAAGGATTCCAACCAAAGAGTGAAAGAGATATATTATTCATTACCGTCAGAACGTGAATAATACACTCGAAAAGGAAGAGACACCAGAGATACCGGTTAGGGCATATAATAGGTGATCCACCAAAAAGAGAGGCAATCGATACCAAGCATACGGGTAAACGAAAGATAACTCACAGAGGATAAATTGCAAGCATCCGACAATTATCCAAGAAATAAAGAATATTCGATTCCATGAAGGAAAAAACGAATCTTACTCGACTGGGGAAACACAAAAGGCTTCGACTGAAGAGTGCATGAGACATATTATCCATTACCGTCAGAACGTGGATAACATACTCGCATGGAAGATTATCCACAACCGATTACTGGGTTAATAAAGGATAAATCGACCGAAAAGAAAGGCATCGGGATACCAAACTAGGTATATAATGATGACCAATCAAAGGGAGCAACAATCATTACCAAGCAAAAGGGTAAACGAAAGAAGACTCACTGGGGATACATTGATACAAAATCAATGATCCGGGGATGAATTGCCTAAACAACAATTATCCACAAGGAACTTGCTGGCGACTTCAAAGGGGATAACATTGCAAGCATACGGCAATGATTCAGAAGATTTTTGGGGATACAATTGCTAGCAACCGGCAATTATCCACAAGCGAGGGAGGAATATCATCATCGAATATTGAATGAAGATAACCACAAAGAGTAACCATCATCGGTTAGGATGAACAACAAGGTTAACTCTGCAAAGGGGATAAATTAGGGTTTACAACTACCGAATACGGGGTAGAATACCAAAACTCTGGCTGGGGATAAAATTGCTAGCATCCGGCAATTATCCACAAAAGCACAGACTCCGTTGGGAATAAAACCACAACAGCACAAAATCCACCATCAACCAGAACGAACCACAAAGGTTACCTCTGCTAGGGGAAAAGAAATAGGACTTACAACTACCGAATACTGGGTAGTAGCCACCAACTCTGATGAAGATAAAAGAATTAGGGTTTACATCTACCGAATACTGGGTTTATAACAAACCACAATTCCGCACGGGAACAAAATAGGGTTTATAACAAACCACAATCTGCTGGAGAGCAGGAAAATTAGGATTTACAACTACCGGATATTGGGTAGAAAACCAAATCGACTCTTGCTGAGGAATAAAAGGTATATAACCACAAATTCCACCAAGAAGAGGGAACATAGGACTTACAACTACCGGTATAAGGGTAGAGGCCCAAAAAGATTCCGCTGGGGATAAAAGAATTAATGCCGGTTACTGGGCAATTCATTCATTTATTCCACAGGGAAGCACGAGAAACAGTTGATAAATGGCCAATTCGGGGTCAAACCGAAAAGACAGACTGAATCAAGACTCATCCTATGAGGATATAACTCAATAGGAACATCCATCCCAATATATATGTTGGGAGGAAACGGAAGAAACCGTCATCCACGAGGATAATCTCAGTGGGGAACTGCAGAAGGAAAGACAGACACTTTCTGCTTATGGGGCTGACTCTATATGGAGATTTAAACACCCGACATCTGCTTGGGAAGATCTATTGGAGATCCATATCACCCATAGCAGGAGACAACAAACAAAAGATATATGGCAAAAAATGCAACATGAATATCTGAATGTTTAGGAATATGCATGAATATGCGTGATTCATGTTTGATGAATGCTGACAAAACAGACATTTCTAACACAAACAGGGTCCAAGAATCGAACATCCGGTACTATACTTCCAGGGGAAAAACCAACTGGAAAGCCAATCTGCAGGAGATCTACATGCTGAAAAGCAAAGATCTGCGGGGAGGCAAAAGATCAGAGATATCACCAAATCTCTGAATAATGGATCGACAATCAACCCAACTGGAGTACAGAAAGTCACAACAGGCGACGACGGCCACAAAGACCAATCTGTTGGGGAAAAGGAGAAATCCCGAGATATCTGCAGGGGATATTCTTAGCATAAAAAATTCAATGCACAGGCGAGAACTGCTATGAAAGCAACTCCGCACAACTCCGCAGGGGAACAACCCTCTGAAGGAGAACAAATCATCCATGTAGAATCTTCTGCACAAGCAACTCTACCTGGAGAGAACCCAAATAGCCATTCCATCGGGAATACACCCACTGAAGGAAAAACAGATCACACAAGTAGATTCAGCAACAAACCACTCTACTGAGGATCAAAAGCAATCAGGACATCAACCTAATATCTGGATGCTAGACCCCCAACTGACCCTACTGGGGAAACAGAGATTTCAACAAGCAGAAACTGCCACAAAAGCAAATCTGTCAAGGATACTAGCTCTGACGGAGACTCTGAGGGGAAAATCACAGATACAATCCTGATTCTGTTGGGGATACCAACTCTATTGGGGATTTTGCACAAATACAATCCACCAAACCACAAATCTACTGACGGCTCCACTGGGGAAATCCACTGCGGGTCCCACTGGGGACATGGAAGAGAGCTGGGGAATCAACCACTAAATGCTGACTCTTCAGAGGGGAACACCCACAACTGCTGAGGAGGAACACAATCACTACTCTGCTGAAGGCTAAGCACTCTGATGGGGAGATAGCAACTCCGCTGGCGACTTGGCCGGGGAAAAGGGTACTGCTGGAGCAAACGAAGTCTTCCACAAGCGCTCTGCTCTGGGGATATATCACAGATTCCACTAGAGGTTGTGCTGAGGAAAGATAGCAACAACCCTTCTTGCGACAATGTTGGGGAAAGCGGTAAAGTACCGGGATATCAATCCACCAACCACTGAATCTTCAAAAAGAAAGCCACCATGCTGAGGAGAGAAACAACAACTCTGCTAGCGACTGCACTAGGGGGAGACTACTGCTGGAGAAGAAAACGAAGTCTTCAACAACATCTGCTTGGGGAACAACCCTACCAGCAACTCTGCTTGGGGAACAACCCCAACAATAAAGCAGGATAAAGAGGATACAACCATGCCAGGAATATGAACAAATGTCTTACCTGTTGGAAATCATGCCACCCTTGGGAGAGCACTGAGAAATTCTTGAGTATCCTTTCATCATTGTGAATGTTCACTTTGTTTAAAACAACAAATTGAAAAATTTATTTGTTTAAAACAATGACATTTTATCAATTAAAACATGCAAAACATTTGTTGAATTGAAACAAATAAGAGTGCAAATAATTGGATAAAAAGCTCAAATTGATTTGATGGAATGGTAGCCTGCATGTGGCAAGACTCCATAGATCTGTACAAATTTGAAATCAGTGATATATATTGGAAGAGGGCTACATTGAACATAATGATCCTTTCTCTACCAATTTGTGTCTCGATGTATTCGAAGCTTCAGTTGACGACGAATCGAGAACCTCTGACGAAAAGACAGCTGCGGAACAGAAAGTCTTGTCAGGATGCAGTTACTTGCCATATCCCTAATTTTTGCCTAGATTGCCCCATGGTGAGGTACTCAATCTAGCGGGATGCAAATATACTCTTTTTTTCAAGTCTCTAATTTTTGCCTGGATCACCCTTTCGGGTTTTCAACTTAGCGAGCTATTCTGTTTTTCATTTGCATATACTTTTTTTTAGGCTAAGTATTTCTTGACTGCATCTGAATTTACAGGACGAGTGAAATCCTCCCCATCCATTGTTGTAAGCATCAAAGCTCCGCCTGAAAAGGCTCTCTTAACAACATATGGACCCTCGTAGTTTGGAGTCCACTTGCCCCTGGAATCGGGCGCGAAAGACAAGACTTTCTTGAGCACGAGGTCTCCTTCTCGGAACACACGAGGCTTGACCTTCTTATCGAATGCTTTCTTCATTCTCTGCTGATATAACTGACCATGGCACATGGTAGTTAATCGCTTCTCTTCAATCAAATTCAGTTGGTCATAACGACTCTGAATCCATTCAGCGTCAGTCAACTTGGCTTCCATCAAGACTCTCATTGATGGGATCTCCACCTCTACTGGGAGAACGGCCTCCATGGCGTAAACAAGAGAGAAAGGGGTTGCCCCTGTTGAAGTGCGGACAGATGTACGATAACCATGCAAAGCAAATGGCAGCATCTCATGCCAATCTTTGTACGTAACTGTCATCTTCTGGATAATCTTCTTGATATTCTTATTAGCAGCTTCAACATCCCCATTCATCTTAGGTCTGTAAGGAGAAGAATTATGGTGTGCAATTTTGAATTCAGCGCACAACTCATCCATCATCTTATTATTCAGATTAGATCTATTATCAGTAATGATCTTATCTGGCACACCATAACGGCAAATCAGTTGGTTCTTGATAAACTTCACAACCACCTGCCTGGTCACATTCGCGTACGAAGCGGCTTCGACCCATTTGGTGAAGTAATCAATTTCTACGAGAATAAACCTGTGCCCATTGGACGCTTTCGGTTCAATCATGCCAATCATGTCGATTCCCCACATAGAGAAAGCCATGGTGATGAAATCACATTCAGAAGTGTCGGAGGAATATGAATCTTATCCGCATAAATCTGACACTTGTGGCATTTCTTCACATATTTGCAGCAGTCAGACTCCATTGTCAGCCAATAGTAGCCTGCTCTCAGCATCTTTCTAGCCATGGCATATCCATTGGAATGAGTACCAAATGAACCCTCATGGACCTCAGTCATCAACAGGTTTGCTTCGTGTCTATCCACGCATCTGAGCAAAACCATGTCAAAATTTCTCTTATACAACACTTCACCGCTGAGGTAGAAACTGCCTGACAACCTTCTCAAAGTTTTCCTATCTTTGACAGATGCCCCAGGCGGGTAGACCTGGTTCTGGAGGAAATTCTTGATATCAAAATACCAAGGCTTGTCATCATTCACTTCTTCCACTGCAAATACGTGAGCTGGTCTATCCAAGCGCATCACGGCAATGTTGGGTACTTCATTCCAATACTTGACCACAATCATGGAAGCAAGCGTAGCAAGAGCATCTGCCATCCGATTATCCTCTCGAGGAATATGATGAAAGTCAACCTCTGTAAAGAACGTTGAAATCCTCCTCGCATAATCTCTATACGGAATGAGACCTGGCTAATTCGTCTCCCATTCACCCTTGATCTGATTAACAACTAGGGCCGAATCACCATACACATCAAGATGCTTGATTCTCAAATCAATGCATTCTTCCAGTCCCATAATACAGGCCTCATACTCAGCCATATTATTCGTGCATTTGAAAGTTAGCCTTGCTGTAAGTGGAATATGTGTGCCATGAGGAGTAATGATTACTGCCCCAATTCCATTTCCGTACTGATTCACAGCGCCATCAAACACCATCGTCCATCTGGAACCAGGTTCTGGACCTTCATCAAGTGTAGGCTCATCACAATCTTTCATTTTCAAATACAGAATCTCCTCATCTGGGAAGTCAAACTGAACAGACTGATGATCTTCAATCGGCTGGTGCGCTAAATGGTCAGCCAAGATACTACCTTTGATAGCTTTCTGAGCTCGATACTCGATATCATACTCAGACAACAACATCTGCCAACGGGCAATCCTCCCAGTTAAAGCAGGCTTCTCGAAAATATACTTGATTGGATCCATTCTGGATATCAACCAAGTAGTATGATTTATCATGTACTGGCGCAAACGCTTAGCAGCCCAAGCTAAAGCACAGCACGTCTTCTCAAGCATAGAGTATCGAGACTCACAATCAGTAAACTTCTTACTGAGGTAGTAGATAGCAGATTCCTTCTTCCCTGATTCATCTTGTTGACCGAGTACACAACCTATCGAGTCTTCAAGCACAGTCAGATACATAATCAAAGGTCTTCCTTCTATAGGAGGAGACAATATCGGAGGTTCTTCCAGATATTCCTTGATACTGTCGAAAGCTTTCTGGCAATCCTCGGTCCAATCATGAGACTGATCTTTCCGGAGGAGCTTGAATATCGGCGCACATGTGGCAGTCATGTGGGATATAAATCTGGAAATATAGTTCAAGCGGCCAAGAAAACCTCGGACTTGCTTCTCAGTTTTGGGTGCAGGCATCTCTTGTATTGCTTTGACCTTTGCAGGATCAACTTCAATACCTCGCTCGCTGACAACAAAACCCAACAACTTGCCGGAACGGACTCCAAATGTACATTTGTTCGGATTCAGGCGAAGTCTAAACTTCCTCAGACGCTAAAAAAGCTTCAACAAATGCTCAACATGTTCAACTTCCGTTCGGGACTTAGCAATCATATCATCAACATAGACCTCTATCTCCTTGTGCATCATATCATGAAATAAGGTAGTCATAGCTCGTTGATACGTGGCTCCGACGTTCTTCAAACCGAAGGGCATCACTCGATAACAGAATGTTCCCCAAGGTGTGATGAATGTTATCTTCTCCATATCTTCGGGTGCCATCTTGATTTGGTTATAACCGGAAAATCCGTCCATAAAGGAAAAGACTTTGAATTTAGCTGTATTGTCTACCAACATATCAATGTGTGGTAGAGGAAAATCATCTTTGGGACTAGCCTTATTCAAATCTCTGTAATCAACACACATACGGACTTTTCCGTCCTTCTTAGGCACAGGCACAAAATTGGCCACCCATTGAGGATATGTAGAAGTCACCAGAAACCCCGCATCAATTTGTTTCCGAACTTCCTCTTTGATCTTCACTGCCATATCTGGATGAGTTCTTCTGAGCTTCTGCTTCACAGGCACGCACTCAGGCTTCAAAGGCAGGAAATATTGCACAATATTTGTATCTAGACCCGGCATGTCTTCATACGACCAAGCAAAGATATCGGAATATTCTCGTAGCAAACTGATCAATCTCTTCTTGACAGACTCTTCAAGAAGTGCCCCAATCTTCACCATACGAACACAATCCTCAGACCCCAAATTGACTGTTTCCAAATCTTCAAGATGCGGCTGAATGATCTTCTTCTCGTGCTCAAGGAGACGGGTAATCTCATCAGGAATTCCTTCAACATCATCTTCCTCTGCCTCGAATACAGGGAATTCAAAATTGGGAGATGGCGTTGGATCATTATGTTCAATGGGTTTTAGAATCAACCTGCATAATGATTTTGGTTAATGAAAAACTTTTAGAATTTAAAAAAGCAAATCATTATGCAGATGAAAAAGATGTTTGCTTTTATTCTTGTTTTTAGGGTTTTTTGTGATCACTGATTTCATGCAAAAAGCAAAAAGTGAAAACAAATGGAAAAACAAATGTTTAACAATGCATTAATTGAATGAAATATCATTGTATTAAATGCTGCCAACAATGTCATCATTTCTCCTTTTGGCATGGGAGAAGAGTTTTAAACAAAGTGAACCATTACTCTGATCTATGGATGACTGTAGGAACATCTACAGCGACCCAATTGTGGCAGACGCCTCCAGGTATGACGAAGTTGTTCAGATCTTCTGCATCCTCTTCCAAGATAGCAGCAGCCTCTTCAGATTGATCAGCATGGATGAAACCTCCACTCTTGAACAAACCTTGCTCATTGAATGCCCCAGACGAATAGCCAATGCCAGCCCGGGATCTATTGTCTTCAAGCTCAATCATCTTCCCCAAACCAGCAACTGCACCACATTCAATGGCCAGCTTCGCATCACGATAGGAAGTGAATGAAGGAGACTTCTTCTCAATCGGTTCATCAATAGATAAAGCTTGGAAAGGAGTTCCAACTTCATCCTTAACATCAATATATGAGAAAGAAGACAAGTGGCTAACCAGGAGAGCCTTTTCTCCCCCTACCACAACTAGTTTCTTATTCTTCACGAATTTCAGCTTCTCGTGTAGGGTGGATGTCACGGCGCCAGCCTCGTGAATCCATGGTCTACCAAGGAGACAGCTATAAGATGGGTGGATATCCATAACCTGAAAGGTGACTTGGAAATCACTTGGTCCAATCTTGATTGGGAGATCAACTTCCCCAATCACAGTCTTACGCGACCCATCAAAAGCTTTCACAACAACACCACTCTGCCTCATAGGAGGACCCTGATATGACAATCTAGAGAGTGTGGTTTTTGGCAATACATTAAGAGATGATCCAGTGTCCACCAGCACGTTGGACATGGCATCAGTCTTGCAGTTCATAGAAATATGTAGAGCCATGTTGTGGTCTCCTCCCTCCTCAGGGAGATCAGCGTCACAGAAACTCAAGGTGTTGCAAGCAGTGATGTTTGCAACAATACTGTCAAACTGTTCTATGGTGACATCGTGATCAACATAAGCCAGGTCCAATACTTTCTGCAGAGCCTCCCTATGGGGTTCTGAATTCAACAGCAAAGACAGCACGGAGATTTTGGACGGCGTTTGTAGAAGTTGGTCTACAACATTGTACTCACTCTTCTTGATGAGCCTCAGCATCTCATCACATTCTTCGTTTACAGTGCCACTCGGGCCAACAGAAGAATCAGGAGTCTTTTGTACAGAGGAGGGTTTGGCAACAGCAAGTGTCGGGTTCTGAACATTCACAGCCGTCCCAACTGGACGCTCGGCAGAATCAGAAGCAACAACTCTAGCCTGAGGATTCGGAGCAGAAAACACACGACCACTCCGGGTCAATCCACTAACATCAGCAATATTAACCACATAAGTTGAAGGCAACGGCACTTCCCTCCCATCTTCCACAGCAACGGGATTATATCTGAAAGGAATTGCTCTATCAGATGAATACGGCACAGGGCCTGCAGGCTTGATTGTTAGAGAAGGAGAGACCTTCGTCTTGCTGCCATCATAACGAATGACAACAGGCTTGGGCAGCTTGAACACAGGGGAAATAACATTCACTTCTGGTTCATCTTCATCAACATTACGGTTCTGAAGAATCTCTATGGTACCTTCATCCAACAGCTCTTGAAGCTCTCTTCGCACTTGGCGACAACCCAGACGATTAACAGAGCAAATGCGGCATCTGTCATGGCCATGCTCCATATGGCTGTACTGACACAGCAAACGATGTAACTCGACCAGTGACTGTCTAATATGACTCACATATTGGACTTAATATTTCCCAGGGCACCCCTGGACCATATTCACAGATTTCCCATGCTCGGGCAATGGGTTCTTAGTAACATTGGGGCCTGAGTCCTCGAAGCTCAGGATACCGCATCTCATAAGGTCTTGAACCTTAGTCTTCAACGGAAAGCAGTTCTCTATGTTATGACCCAGAGCACCGGAGTGATAAACACAGTGTTGGTCTGGCTTATACCACCATTGCGGATTCGCAGGCACAACTGGAGGATCCCTAGGAGTAACCAGTTTCCTTTCCAACAAGGAAGGATACAATTCAGCGTATGACATAGGAATGGGATCGAAGCTGATCTTCTTCCTATCATAATTCAGATTAGCCTGATTGCTGGTACTGCCACGAGGCTGGTAGGCCTGTTGCTGTGGACGGTGTTGCTGCTGATATTGAGGTTGCTGATGCTGATGCTGAGCATTATCCCTGAAAACAGGTGCTATATGAGCCACCTGATGCTGATTACCGGTACGACGTACAGGCTTCCTCTGAACAGAGGGTCTTCTTGGTTTAGCATGGGACTGCACAGCATGTGCCTCCCCATCTTTCTTAAACGCCCCATACCGTTTAGAAGAGCTCTCATCCTTTGACAGACGTCCTTCACGGACTCCTTCCTCCAGACGCATCCCCATGTTCACCATCTCGGTGAAATCAGAGGGAGCACTAGCTACCATCCGCTCATAATAGAATGAGCTAAGAGTCTTCAAAAAGATCTTAGTCATTTCTTTCTCTTCTAGCGGAGGAGTAATCTGAGCTGCCAACTCTCGCCACCTCTGGGCATACTCCTTAAATGTCTCCTTATCCTTCTGAGACATGGCCCTGAGTTGATCACGGTCAGGCGCCATATCAACATTGTATTTATACTGCTTGACGAAGGCTTCGCCAAGATCATTGAAGGATCAGATGTTTGCACTATCAAGGCTCATATACCAACGAAGAGCCGCACCGGACAAACTATCCTGAAAATAATGGATCAGAAGCTGATCATTATCAGTTTGTGTAGACATTTTCCTGGCATACATGACCAGGTGAGCAAGAGGGCAAGTGTTCCCATTATATTTTTCAAAGTCAGGCACTTTGAATTTGATCGGAATTTTTACACCGGGAACAAGGCAAAGTTCAGCAACAGACTTGCCAAACAGATCTTTCCCTCGGAGGGTCTTCAATTCCTTTCGCAGCTCGAGAAATTGGTCATTCATAGCCTCCATCTTCTCATTGACATATGGGCCCTCAGACGGCTCAGAATGATAGATGGTGTCGTCTACCCTAGGGATGGTATGCACGACAGGAGGAGCAGCAGCAAGGACCGGGCTAGATGCCGGCATAGAAGCAAAAGTTGGAGCAGGAATATCAGGCATGAAACCCGGAGGCATACCCCACGGAAACCCGGCTGGCATGGCATGAGGCATGAAATGAGCACTAGCAGCTGGCACAGTCGGAGCTACAACTTTAGATATAACTGTCCTCTGGGGAGGAGTTGCAGGAGGTGGAGAAGGTTGATTATGAGCAGATAGAAACTGCTCCATCAAAGCACTCAGACGAGCCACCTCTTCCTTCAATTCTCTGTTCTCTTGCTCAAGTTGATCCATTACTCTGGCAGAATTGGCTCTGGTATAGTACCGGTGAGTCAGCTTGTCTTCAAAATAAATGAAGAGCACAGAGTTAGGCCACAGACAAGAAGACCAATAATGACACCTGCTCATGCAAAATGATGCATGCAATGCTCGTGCATATGCTTTATTTTTATTTCAAGGAACCCTTAGGGCATTATTTGCAAATTTTGAATATTTAAGCATTTAATAGCATATGAAAAATATCTCATCAAATATATTTGAACAAAGAAGTACAACATTTTTTATTATTACAAGGGAAAAGGAAAATAGACATCCTATGGATCCCTATAAGCTCGGGATGCTGGAAAACGAGATGCACACAGCTTCTTGATCTCTCTCTCATAGGCTGATTCCATATCCGCTTTCTCCTTAGCAAGCTGATCATACTTCCTCTTCCAGAACTTGGAAGACTGAGGAAGCAGAGAAGTCCAAGTATCATTCGGATCATCGATCACCTGATGCTCGAGAAACTCAATCAAAGCATCCTTCTCCTTCAGCTGATGAAGCAACTCTTCTCTTTCACGGATCCAAGCACGTGAAAGGTCTTCCTCTCTCAACTCCTCTACATCTTGGTTAGGGAGGGTTGAAGGCCCAGCCACATCCATAGGTGTAGGTCTCGGATGATCATAAGGCATCAGATATTCAGAAGCTCTCTGTCTGACCCAAGAGGTATATGGCTCAAAAGCAATGCAGTTCTTCGGACCCAACTCATTTCTGGTCTTCTTACAGATCTTGCGCCAAGCGCGGACAAATCTGGCTTTCAGGCCTTGGGGATCTTTACCCTCCTGAAAGAATACACCCTCTAACAGAATGTTATGAGGTTTATCCTTTAGGGGGAACCCAAGCTGACGACGTGCTAGGATGGGATTGTAGCTGATCCCACCACATGTACCAAGAAGAGGCACATTAGGGAATTCACCACAATAATCAATGATCTGCACGGTATCATACACGCGATCATACCAAGAGATATCATCATTAGTGAGAGACATAAGTCTCTGAGACCACCGTAGACATCCCTTGTTCTCCTTGAAAGCGACCGTCTGCGGCAAGTGAGAAATAAACCACTTATACAGCAGAGGAAGACAGCACACAATAACTCCTCCACCCTTCGCATTCCTCAGATGCAAAGAGACATAGGCATCACCCAACAGAGTCGAAACGGGATTAAGAACTGAGAAGATCCTAATGGCGTTCACATCCACAAATTTGTCGATGTTGGGGAACAATACCAAACCATAGATGAGCAGCACGAATAAAGCCTCAAAGGCATCCTCACTCCTGGTCTTCCCATAAACGGTAGCTTGAGCAATGAGGAACTCGGAAGGAAGACCCTGAATTCCACCTTTGGTAGTCAGATTAGCTCTAATCAAAGATTCATCTATGTGCAACAAGTCTGCAATCTCTCGAGCAGTCGGAATACTCTCCAAGCCACTGAACGGCACCTGATCTAGAATCGGAATCCCAATAAGATGAGAATACTCCTCTAAGGTAGGCAACAACTGGAAGTCCGGAAAAGAGAAGCAGTGATACAGAGGATCATAAAACTGAGGCAAGGTACTCATCAAACCCTCATCGACCTGAGTAGTCAACAGAGGCAGAAGCTTCCCATAACGAGCTTTGAAACCCAAGGGATCTAATACATAAGATGTCAGATTCCTTAACTCTTTCACATCGGGCTGTCTAAAGCTATACTTCTTTGTATGGCTTTTTGGTTTTTCCATGTCTGAAAATTTTGCAAATAAACCCTTTAAGTTCCTTGAAAATTTTCTTTTTTCTGATGACATGAATGCAGATGAATGCATGAATGCATGAATGCATGAATGCAACAATCACACTCAAGGATCAAGCAAGTCACGCCAGACAAAGGTCATGGGAAAGCTCATTGTATCCCTAATATCAATCATCCATTTTGGTGGATTATGGTTTTCACCTTATCAACACCCAAGTTCCATTGATATTAACGGTACATGAACCGGCTCAATCATCCTTAATATCAACCATCCATTTTGGTGGATTATGGTTTACACCTTATCAACGCCCAAGTTCCATTGATATTAAGGATATTTGAACGACTCAACCATGAATCACGGGTTTGCTGAGAGTCACGAGCATGGAGTTTCGGTTAAGAACCACCCAAAGGGAGTGTACTAGGGTTTAAACCTGCCAGACGTGTTCTACCAGAGGTTCCCATAGTCATCATCCAATCTTTCGAATATTATCGGAGGAACGAATACTCGTATTCCAAGAATATTCTCAAGAGAGACTCTTATGAGTGAAGTATCGCGTAACAATCGCATCAGATCTGACATCTGAACGACCTCCGCACTACGTCCTAAAAATAGGCCAAGATGGGCTTGGTAAACTACGGTCCTTGGCTTCTAAGGCACATGATTGAAAGAATAATGCCTAACCACAAATAACTTGTGTGACATTATTAATCCAACATGACCTCCACCAAGTGAATGGACTCGTAAGTCAACTGGCTAAGGAATACTCCACACCAGTCAACAAGACTACGCCATTCTCCTATCCTAGAGTGCACTCGAGTTCGGGTATAGAACTCATCTCACAGAGATCACCAAAGCAAACAACAATTGTATATCAAGCAATTCAAACATTACAATCAATACAGTTATCCCAAATTGTACAAAAATATGTCAAATAACACATAAACAAATATATCACAACAAGGGTGAAAAGATAGGCAAATCCACCAGGGAAGGTCTAACCTTCTCCCCAGCAGAAACGCCACTTTTCTGTAGCGGTGTATTCGTCACCTTATGATTTATTGACTAAATCAAAAGCAAAGAATATAAAGAAATCGAGTCGCCACCGCACTTTTATTTATCCAAAGGATTGGCTAAAAAGCGAACAAAAGCCTAAGAAGTTTTACACATAGAAAACTAATGAAAAGATCAGAGAATCTGGGTAAGGGGTTAATTACGCAATGGGAAGGTGTTAGGCACCCAAAACGTCCTATGTACTCCTAGGGAGCCCTTTTCACACTTGTTGTATAAAAAAGTTTATTTGTTTATGACATATTGTGCAAACATGATTTGGAAGATGAGAAAAGAATATACAATTTTATTATTTTTGTGTTTGAACGGATGAACCCGTTGCCTACGTACCTTCCATGAAAGGTAAGGATCAAAACGCCGTAGTTCGGCTAAAAGATTTCCAAAATATCAGTGGGTTCATTTTAAAACAAGAGCACTAAGGGTTTTCATTATCAACGGGAGAAAACTAAACCAAGACCAACAATCCACCATGCGAGGATAGCTTCAACATACTAGTGAGGGGTTAACCCTATAATAAGTATGGAAGACTTACAATCAACTCACTAAGGATGTGGTGAGATTTACATCAACCACTATGAGAATTGAAACCTATGGCTAATGTATGAAAAACATATCAACAATGGACAAAGCCACCAAAACAATTGAATGAGTGAAGTTAATTGATTATGAGTATTCACAAAAGGATGGTCAAAGTATGATTAAGATTCAATTCAAGGAAGTGTTATGAAAATAAAGTTTAAAAAAGTCAAGGACTTAAGGTCCAGGTTTCTAATTTGAAAAGGCATGAAAATGTTTGCACACTATGTATTTACAAGTTTCAAAAGTCAACAAGTGAAAAGGGGTTTTGAAACAAAAGGATGTGGATGAAGGAGTGTAAAACTTCCTAGAAGTTCACCTCTTGAAATCATATAAAAGATGATTCAAGTGTGTCCTTTGGAATAAGCAACAAAGCAAGTAAGCAAATAAAAGCAAGGTGATACCGGATGCCATAAATGGACTTATTCTAATCTCACAAGCAAAGGCGGATACCGGATACCAATCAATGGATTTACACCAATCTCCTAAAACAAAACAATGATACCGGATGCCAATAAATGGACTTATTCCAATCTCACAAAACAAACACAACATGGATGTCAGATGCCAATCTATCTGGGCTTATACCAACCTCCAAAGGCAAAACAAAACAATGGATATCAGATGCCAATCTATCTGGGCTTATACCAACCTCCAAGGGATGATCATAGGAGTACAAATGCCAACAACATGGACTTACACTTGCATCCTCACATACAACAAACAAACAGAAGCACTAAGCAAAGAGGACATAAGTGGCCAATGAAATGGTCTTACACTTAATCCCTTCCAAATCATAGGAACAATGGCCAATGAATGGACTTACAGTTGGTTCCTCAATGGGCAAACTCAAACAAATCACAAAGATATGAAATGATGATCATGCAATACTGCACAATTAATGATGATAAATGCACAAAGGCAAACAAGCAAACATGTACAGATGAACTAAGCAATCAATCAAACAAAGTCAATTAGCACACACTATATACAAGCAATTAGGCTCAAGCAAGGGTTAGACTTTAAAGTCAACTGGAATGGGGTAAGTGGTGCTCTTAACCTTAACATTGAGAGTTAAGGTGAAGCAGATGAAAGGATATGAGGGGTGTGCCTCATTGCTCTTATCCCTGGCCTGGGAGAGCTTTGAATGGTAGAAGGTGTGGGAGTTCAGAAAGTTGGAACTCTCTCCATAAGTTAATGACTCTATAGATCTTGGGTTAATATCCACAATGCTCCAACATGTAATGTGAGCAAAGGGATGACACACAGAATAGTAGGAGATGGACTACACATCTCTTCTATCTACCAATTGCCTTATCAAAAGGACTTTTCCTGCTTGGGGACAAAGATAAACAATCACAAGCATTGCCTCTTAAGGAGGACTTCAGACAGGTGCCTGGCCAAGTAACAAGCCAGGTCTTCCAGACTACATGAAGAAGAGATGTTATACCTAATTGGTTAAGCAACCAAGCAAGTTCAAAATGAACTTAAGCAACTAATGTACCTGTGGAAACATCAAACAAATCAGTATACAACTCAGATGAACAACCAACAGTTAATGCAACAGACAACCAATATAGGCAAAGGCATAAGCCACAAGTCAATCCTAATTGAATCAACATCAACCTACAAAACACACATTAGTAATCAAAAGCAAATATCAAATGCTCTCAAGATGAGGCATCATCAATTGTGTAACTTGCATGTGCAACCTGAAAACAAAGCTCCAAACATGAGAAGCAAACCACTAGGACAAAGCCTAGGGTCAAAGGGGGAGAAATAATTCAAAACAGAACATGAAAATTGACAAGAATCAAGATTTATCAAATTAGAAACTATTCTAAAAGGTCTCATATCAATATCAATTACCAAAAGAATTTCATAATCAAAACATGTCAAGATAGGCATGTTGAAACCACATTAAAGCAACAAAATGATCAAAGGCATATTAATTCCAGAATGACTCAATAAATCTCAAGAAAAATCATGGCTAAACATCACACATCAAATGATCAGAACACAAAAAATCATGGCATTTGGACAAGTATAAGCAAGTCAAAGAAATTCACTAAGTCAAAGTAAGCATGAACAAGCTCAAAGGAAGCACAAATTGAGACATCAACTTAAGGCAATCCTAAAACAGAGATGACATGTGATAAATGACTCAAACCAAAGCCAAGACAAACTTCAATGTGTCTAGAAAACATGTGCAAAATTTCAAGTTCATATGATAAGGCACAAGAATTTCACAAATCATCTAAGTTCAACACTCATCAAAAGTCCAAACATGACTAACCAGCAAAGAAAATCCCAAACAAATCAGAAATAGATCTAAAATTCTACAAAAAATCATGATCAGTCTCAACATCCAGGATTAGCATCATGCAAAAATTTAGATCATTTGGCATTTATTTGGCAAGGTAAATAAAATCAGCAAGTTGAACAAGAAATGGTGTGACACACATTGCCCCACCTACATTAACCACATCATAACTCAACATCCAGAAATGAGAAAAATGCAAACTATATACCAAAATGACCATGAATGAATCTAGTTTATGCATGTCAATTTTCACATTCATTGGATCAACAATCAATATTTCATGAAGAAAATGGTAAGCAAGGTACATGAAAGCATATGCATGAATAAACCCTAGGCAAATTAAAAATCCAATCGAGGACAAATTCTGGAAAAATCATCAAAAAATAGTAGACATCATGAAGATCATTATGCCAAAAAATTCCATTTGATTTGGATACATATTTTTGGAGTTATGAATTTTTGAATGGAGAGAAAAAAATAAAAATGCATGAATGACATAGCATGAACATGGATGAATCATATGAAATAAAATGCATAAGGCTTAATTGGAAATGATGGAGTGGGGAATCGAAGCTAGGCCACATTTGAAACTGGATGGCGCGCCAAGTTAAAACGCCGCATTTCATTTAATTGAAACGCTGGTCAATCAGAAGCCAACAATTGGACCAGTACATGAGCACAAACACGAAATCGCATGCAAACAAGGCTTATGAAGATCAAACAAGTTCTGGAAAATGAAAACCTAGACATTCATCACATATTCATCGTGTTCTTCATCACCAAGAACAAATCAACACAGAAAATCACCAAACCTATATCATTGGAATCGTCCTTCAACATACATCACACATCCAGTATTGATTTTATCTAATTCAGCACAATACGCATGGATCGAGCAAAAGAAGTTCAACATGTCAAACTTAAAATCAACCTAACTACTTCAATATTGCATGAAATCAATAGATCTAAAGTTCAGCATGATCAGCAATGAGAGATCTACAAGATGCACATGATTATTTCAAGAATGAGAGCATTCGAAATCTAACCTCAATGATGCAACAGAAGTGAAATCGCGCTTCTCAAGCCCTGGCAAGTTGAAACAGAAGTTCTACAATGTTTAGAGAGATGAAAGGATGATGAACAACAGCTCAATCGTGCTTGATCTTGATGGAATCTTCAAATGCCATGGATATGCACAAGCTTCAACAGTCACGATTCTTGCAGAATTCTTCAAGATCTTGCTTCAATATTCTTCCACAATGCTTGCAGATGATGAACAACTCAAGAAACAAGCAAAAGAGATGAAGAACTCGATGAAAAAAGTTAAGAGAATTTTGAGATGAAATTTTCAGATCTGGATTTGTGAAGTTGTTCTTAGCATTTTCTGTTATGATTATTGTTATATACCCTCTGCTAATGAAGCTGGTTAATCCTGATTAGGCTAATGCAAAAGGATTAGTGAAATGGAAATGTTTATGCAATTTGGCCAAAACACCCTTATGCATATATGCCAATGGAAATGTGCTCGTGGCTTGGAAATGCATTTCAAAATCTGTTTTGAAGCAAATGTGATTGGTTTGAAATGAAAACAATGCACAATTTTCAAATTGGTACTTTCCCTCCAAAATTCAAATGAAATTAAGTGAAAAGTTTAAAATTTTGCAATGAGAATTGATGATATGTGATGCATGATTATGATATTAGAGATCAAGAGAGAAATTCTCCAAAAAGGACCACTTGAATTGGACATTTGGTTCAAAAGTTATGTAAGCTTGAAGTTCAAAATTTCTTGGTAATGATTGATCCATAACTTCTCAACCACAAATGAGAAATTCATGTTCTTGGACTTTTTGGAAAGGTGAGAGCAAGATCTTGAACTTTCATGTTGGACAAAATTTCATTTTAAGCTTTCTTGATGATGTAAACTTGAGGAGAAGACCTTTCCATTTTTGGCAGTTTGAAATTACAGGTCATTTACTATTTTTGGCAACTTTTCATCTGGCCTCAAATTCTCCAATGTTGATGTTTGAAATGTTAAATGAGACTTGTATGGACATGAATGAGGTCTCTCCAACCATCTCCCACCTTCAAATCCATGATTGAATGCACAGTTGACTTGTGTTGACTTTTCTAGGGTTTCAGTTGACCTAGCTATGATCAGATGAGATTCAAGCCTCTTCCACTTGAGATCTTGATTCAAAATGATACCACAACTCATATGACCTCTAGTGAATGATCATGGTGCCTAAATTCTTCAGAATGGCCACCATCTATTGCTCAATGGCTGCCTTTGACTGTCTTGACCTAGTGTTGCTTCATCTGCAAGTAACAATGTTAGATGACAATATTTGTACTTTTGGTTAGTAAAAAAATGAAAAGCAATGATATACAAAATGCAAAACATGCTTGGTGATCAAAAAATCACACTAAAAAAGATGACCCACCCACAGGAAAGCAGGCAAGGTGCACAATGATCCTTGAGGCAATGATATGATATGATATGATGCCATGAGGGATCTTAGGGACAAAATTGGGGTCTTACAAGTAGCATTGGTCCTCCCCGAGCAGTAGGCGTAATTTCTCTTTCATCCTCAACAGTATTTTAGCATTTCAGCCATTGTTGTCTGCTATTCCCTGGTAGGGTAGCCAGCAGAGTTGGTTGATTCAATCCCCTGCAGAATGTTTATTCCTCAATAAAATATATGTTTACTCCCTAGCTGAAAACCGATTTTCCTCAGTAGTTCGCATGGTAGCGATAAAACTTTGGTTTCCCCAAAAATCGTCATCAGAATCACTCTCAGTCAGAGTTTCCTCTTGGTTTCTGAGCAGCTATTTGTGTTTATCCTCTGCATGGTTGTCCCCCATTCGATATTGTGTTGACCTAACATTCCCCGTAGACTCGATAACGATTTTTCTCACTAGATCTCTTCTTTCCCCGGCTAGGTTTGAGCCTTTGGGATGATGATCTCTCTTTTCTCCAGCAAGTCGTCTCCCTCTTTTGTGGATTGACCGAGAATTGTATCGATGATTCAAATTGTGACACTTTTGTATCCTTTGCGATCGTTTTGTCAGCATGATCATCATATATACATATACATATACATATACATATACATATACATATACATATCATCATCATTTTTGTTGATTCACTAATGAGATTCTTGTTCTCCGTTATGGCGATACTTTATCCCCATACAAGTTTGATGTTTGTCCTCCCTTAATTATAGAGAGTCATCCCCTTAAGAAGAAAGACTTTAACCTTTCTCCTCTCCCCACTGAGTTATTTCCTCGTGGATGATTATCATTTCAGTGTCCTCCCCAGTTGATTATCTGGATAGAATCATTCCCCTTGAGTTGTATCCTTATTGGGTTGAGTCTTGATTGACCGTTTCTTTCTAGATCTTACCTAGATAGATGCTTTGGGTCCCCTAAGAGTTTATTACCCAGTAACTGGTAATATTTTTCTTAGTTTGCAGTTTGCTACTTCTTGCCTGATACCCGGAAAAAGTACCCATGTTTTCTCCTCAGTGGAATCCCCAGCGGATTCATTTTTTGACTCCCTAGGAAGTATATCCTTGATATGTTCATCCTAACCGATGATGGATATTTTTCTTACCTTGTTTGAGCTTATCCTTGATATGTTCATCCTAACCGGTGACGGATATTCTCATCTTTGGTTTTCTATCCAGTAAAAGGTAGTTGTAATCCCTATCCTATTCCCTAGAGAGTTAATCCTTGATATGATCATCTTAACCGATGACGGGTTTCCTCCTCGTTGAGGTATTCAACCCAGTAATTGGTAGTTGTAAGTCCTGCTTTTCTTTTCCCCTTTGCAGAGTTTATCCTTGATATGTTCATCTTAACCGGTGACAAATATTTCTCTTGTGGTACTCTATCCAGTAACTGATAGATGTAATTCCTATTTCTTCCTCTCAGAGTCTATCCTTGATATGTTCATCCTAACCGGTGACGAATATTTCTCTTTGATAGTATTCTATCCAACATTTGATAGATGTAATTCCTACTTTTTGTTTAGTTGGTTTATCCTTGATATGTTCATCTTGATCGATGACGATCCAAGTCTATCCTTGATATGTTATTCCTAACCGATGACGAATTTTCTTTCCTTTGAGTCTATCCTTGATATGTACACTTAAACCGGTGACAAATATTCTCATCTTTGGTCTTCTGCCCAGTAACTGGTAGTTGTAAATCTTATTTCTGCAGTTCTCCCCAGCAAGGCTATTCTTACCCAGTAACTGGTAATGAATATTCCCTCCTGGCGGTTCCCAGCGAGTCATCCTTGATATGGTCATCCTAACCAATGACAAATGTCCTCTATGTCAGATCTTTATTATCTCCTTACCCAGTAACCGATAGTGGATAATAAATTTCCGCTCCTCCTGTATTGAAGTTTATTTCTTCCCCAGTTGAGTTGAGTGCGTATTTCCGTAGTGAAATCGCTTTTCCTGCATGATTCAAGTATGTTAGTTTTCTCCTGATCTACTCGTTTCACATGCAGATGTTTTTGTTTCCCCGACTGAGTCTTTCCATTTTTATGGAATTCTTCTAGTCCCCAGCAGTTTTTAAGTCATAGTCTGGCCTATGCATAACCCTTTCATTCCCCCCAGAGTCTTTGTTTCCCCAGTGAGCTTTCCTTACAGAATGCATTGTGCTCCTGCGGACTGTCGGTCACCCTGATTTCTTTTCCTTTGTGGCAACATTTCCCCACAAAGAGTTTGCTTTTACATTCATATCATACGCATCATGAGGTCTTTTAGGGACCAAAATTTGTTTCTATATGTTGTTATTTAAGGCCATTCTACTGAGTCGATATAAATATTTTAACCTTCACCTCCTCAGTTAGAATGTTCTTAAATAGGGGCAGCTATAAGCCCCAGTTTTGACCCTAAGATCCCTCATGCAATCACATCATATGCATTAACATTGGGATCATACCTTGGTATCCTCCTCACCCCTCTTTCATTGGGTTTGTTTTGGGAGAGATCACCAAGCACCATGTGATTGTATCATACTTGTATATTTATTATTTTACTAACCAAAATACCAAAAATATGTCTTTGTATTGGCCTAACCATTTTTGTAGGTAGGGCATGATCACCATTGATCAATCAAGTTCACATCTAGGGTTTAAGACCCTCATGCATAAGAGCACAACCAAGGAATGATCCGCAAGAGCTCTAAGCATCATATATGAGTCCCAATGATCTCTACATGTTATTTTGCTCAAGCATTCTTCAAGAGTTTGGAGTTGGTTTACCTTGGAAACCCTAGTTTGTCTGGGTATCTTGAGTAACTACTTCAACAAGCTTCTTCACCAATTGATTAAATTTCTCAAGGGAAACTTCAAAATTCATCATCTTATGCATATATAATATACCATGAGCCTAAAAAGTCAAGATAATTACAAGTTAGAGAGTTGGTTGATGGTGGTTGGCCAGATGAGTTCATCTCATCAAAACTGGGTCCCCTTAGACCCTATCTCCTACAATTTTCTCCATATGAAAATTATTCCAATAGAAACGTTACTCTAAATGACATTCCAAACAACTCTCGTGCTGAAGTCTAGAGCTAATTTTGCCTGGAAAGTCATTTTCTATGTTGAAACATTATAGGTCATTTTGTCTAAACCCTAATTTGAAAGTCAACTTCCCAAGGCCATAACTTGCTCAATTTTTATGATATGAAAGATTTCCAAGTTGTACAATCATATTAAAGATGTCTAATTCAACTTTGATGTTTGGAGTTAGAGCTAAATCAACTTTTATGAGCATGTGATATGAGGATACATTATAGGTCATTTTGGACCAATACCATTGAAGAAGTGATTTTCCTCAACTTCAAAAATGCATATATCTCTCATTATAAATCCAAATGATGTCAACCATGCGAGGATAGCTTCAACATACTAGTGAGGGGTTAACCCTATAATAAGTATGGAAGACTTACAATCAACTCACTAAGGATGTGGTGAGATTTACATCAACCACTATGAGAATTGAAACCTATGGCTAATGTATGAAAAACATATCAACAATGGACAAAGCCACCAAAACAATTGAATGAGTGAAGTTAATTGATTATGAGTATTCACAAAAGGATGGTCAAAGTATGATTAAGATTCAATTCAAGGAAGTGTTATGAAAATAAAGTTTAAAAAAGTCAAGGACTTAAGGTCCAGGTTTCTAATTTGAAAAGGCATGAAAATGTTTGCACACTATGTATTTACAAGTTTCAAAAGTCAACAAGTGAAAAGGGGTTTTGAAACAAAAGGATGTGGATGAAGGAGTGTAAAACTTCCTAGAAGTTCACCTCTTGAAATCATATAGAAGATGATTCAAGTGTGTCCTTTGGAATAAGCAACAAAGCAAGTAAGCAAATAAAAGCAAGGTGATACCGGATGCCATAAATGGACTTATTCTAATCTCACAAGCAAAGGCGGATACCGGATACCAATCAATGGATTTACACCAATCTCCTAAAACAAAACAATGATACCGGATGCCAATAAATGGACTTATTCCAATCTCACAAAACAAACACAACATGGATGTCAGATGCCAATCTATCTGGGCTTATACCAACCTCCAAAGGCAAAACAAAACAATGGATATCAGATGCCAATCTATCTGGGCTTATACCAACCTCCAAGGGATGATCATAGGAGTACAAATGCCAACAACATGGACTTACACTTGCATCCTCACATACAACAAACAAACAGAAGCACTAAGCAAAGAGGACATAAGTGGCCAATGAAATGGTCTTACACTTAATCCCTTCCAAATCATAGGAACAATGGCCAATGAATGGACTTACAGTTGGTTCCTCAATGGGCAAACTCAAACAAATCACAAAGATATGAAATGATGATCATGCAATACTGCACAATTAATGATGATAAATGCACAAAGGCAAACAAGCAAACATGTACAGATGAACTAAGCAATCAATCAAACAAAGTCAATTAGCACACACTATATACAAGCAATTAGGCTCAAGCAAGGGTTAGACTTTAAAGTCAACTGGAATGGGGTAAGTGGTGCTCTTAACCTTAACATTGAGAGTTAAGGTGAAGCAGATGAAAGGATATGAGGGGTGTGCCTCATTGCTCTTATCCCTGGCCTGGGAGAGCTTTGAATGGTAGAAGGTGTGGGAGTTCAGAAAGTTGGAACTCTCTCCATAAGTTAATGACTCTATAGATCTTGGGTTAATATCCACAATGCTCCAACATGTAATGTGAGCAAAGGGATGACACACAAAATAGTAGGAGATGGACTACACATCTCTTCTATCTACCAATTGCCTTATCAAAAGGACTTTTCCTGCTTGGGGACAAAGATAAACAATCACAAGCATTGCCTCTTAAGGAGGACTTCAGACAGGTGCCTGGCCAAGTAACAAGCCAGGTCTTCCAGACTACATGAAGAAGAGATGTTATACCTAATTGGTTAAGCAACCAAGCAAGTTCAAAATGAACTTAAGCAACTAATGTACCTGTGGAAACATCAAACAAATCAGTATACAACTCAGATGAACAACCAACAGTTAATGCAACAGACAACCAATATAGGCAAAGGCATAAGCCACAAGTCAATCCTAATTGAATCAACATCAACCTACAAAACACACATTAGTAATCAAAAGCAAATATCAAATGCTCTCAAGATGAGGCATCATCAATTGTGTAACTTGCATGTGCAACCTGAAAACAAAGCTCCAAACATGAGAAGCAAACCACTAGGACAAAGCCTAGGGTCAAAGGGGGAGAAATAATTCAAAACAGAACATGAAAATTGACAAGAATCAAGATTTATCAAATTAGAAACTATTCTAAAAGGTCTCATATCAATATCAATTACCAAAAGAATTTCATAATCAAAACATGTCAAGATAGGCATGTTGAAACCACATTAAAGCAACAAAATGATCAAAGGCATATTAATTCCAGAATGACTCAATAAATCTCAAGAAAAATCATGGCTAAACATCACACATCAAATGATCAGAACACAAAAAATCATGGCATTTGGACAAGTATAAGCAAGTCAAAGAAATTCACTAAGTCAAAGTAAGCATGAACAAGCTCAAAGGAAGCACAAATTGAGACATCAACTTAAGGCAATCCTAAAACAGAGATGACATGTGATAAATGACTCAAACCAAAGCCAAGACAAACTTCAATGTGTCTAGAAAACATGTGCAAAATTTCAAGTTCATATGATAAGGCACAAGAATTTCACAAATCATCTAAGTTCAACACTCATCAAAAGTCCAAACATGACTAACCATCAAAGAAAATCCCAAACAAATCAGAAATAGATCTAAAATTCTACAAAAAATCATGATCAGTCTCAACATCCAGGATTAGCATCATGCAAAAATTTAGATCATTTGGCATTTATTTGGCAAGGTAAATAAAATCAGCAAGTTGAACAAGAAATGGTGTGACACACATTGCCCCACCTACATTAACCACATCATAACTCAACATCCAGAAATGAGAAAAATGCAAACTATATACCAAAATGACCATGAATGAATCTAGTTTATGCATGTCAATTTTCACATTCATTGGATCAACAATCAATATTTCATGAAGAAAATGGTAAGCAAGGTACATGAAAGCATATGCATGAATAAACCCTAGGCAAATTAAAAATCCAATCGAGGACAAATTCTGGAAAAATCATCAAAAAATAGTAGACATCATGAAGATCATTATGCCAAAAAATTCCATTTGATTTGGATACATATTTTTGGAGTTATGAATTTTTGAATGGAGAGAAAAAAATAAAAATGCATGAATGACATAGCATGAACATGGATGAATCATATGAAATAAAATGCATAAGGCTTAATTGGAAATGATGGAGTGGGGAATCGAAGCTAGGCCACATTTGAAACTGGATGGCGCGCCAAGTTAAAACGCCGCATTTCATTTAATTGAAACGCTGGTCAATCAGAAGCCAACAATTGGACCAGTACATGAGCACAAACACGAAATCGCATGCAAACAAGGCTTATGAAGATCAAACAAGTTCTGGAAAATGAAAACCTAGACATTCATCACATATTCATCGTGTTCTTCATCACCAAGAACAAATCAACACAGAAAATCACCAAACCTATATCATTGGAATCGTCCTTCAACATACATCACACATCCAGTATTGATTTTATCTAATTCAGCACAATACGCATGGATCGAGCAAAAGAAGTTCAACATGTCAAACTTAAAATCAACCTAACTACTTCAATATTGCATGAAATCAATAGATCTAAAGTTCAGCATGATCAGCAATGAGAGATCTACAAGATGCACATGATTATTTCAAGAATGGGAGCATTCGAAATCTAACCTCAATGATGCAACAGAAGTGAAATCGCGCTTCTCAAGCCCTGGCAAGTTGAAACAGAAGTTCTACAATGTTTAGAGAGATGAAAGGATGATGAACAACAGCTCAATCGTGCTTGATCTTGATGGAATCTTCAAATGCCATGGATATGCACAAGCTTCAACAGTCACGATTCTTGCAGAATTCTTCAAGATCTTGCTTCAATATTCTTCCACAATGCTTGCAGATGATGAACAACTCAAGAAACAAGCAAAAGAGATGAAGAACTCGATGAAAAAAGTTAAGAGAATTTTGAGATGAAATTTTCAGATCTGGATTTGTGAAGTTGTTCTTAGCATTTTCTGTTATGATTATTGTTATATACCCTCTGCTAATGAAGCTGGTTAATCCTGATTAGGCTAATGCAAAAGGATTAGTGAAATGGAAATGTTTATGCAATTTGGCCAAAACACCCTTATGCATATATGCCAATGGAAATGTGCTCGTGGCTTGGAAATGCATTTCAAAATCTGTTTTGAAGCAAATGTGATTGGTTTGAAATGAAAACAATGCACAATTTTCAAATTGGTACTTTCCCTCCAAAAATTCAAATGAAATTAAGTGAAAAGTTTAAAATTTTGCAATGAGAATTGATGATATGTGATGCATGATTATGATATTAGAGATCAAGAGAGAAATTCTCCAAAAAGGACCACTTGAATTGGACATTTGGTTCAAAAGTTATGTAAGCTTGAAGTTCAAAATTTCTTGGTAATGATTGATCCATAACTTCTCAACCACAAATGAGAAATTCATGTTCTTGGACTTTTTGGAAAGGTGAGAGCAAGATCTTGAACTTTCATGTTGGACAAAATTTCATTTTAAGCTTTCTTGATGATGTAAACTTGAGGAGAAGACCTTTCCATTTTTGGCAGTTTGAAATTACAGGTCATTTACTATTTTTGGCAACTTTTCATCTGGCCTCAAATTCTCCAATGTTGATGTTTGAAATGTTAAATGAGACTTGTATGGACATGAATGAGGTCTCTCCAACCATCTCCCACCTTCAAATCCATGATTGAATGCACAGTTGACTTGTGTTGACTTTTCTAGGGTTTCAGTTGACCTAGCTATGATCAGATGAGATTCAAGCCTCTTCCACTTGAGATCTTGATTCAAAATGATACCACAACTCATATGACCTCTAGTGAATGATCATGGTGCCTAAATTCTTCAGAATGGCCACCATCTATTGCTCAATGGCTGCCTTTGACTGTCTTGACCTAGTGTTGCTTCATCTGCAAGTAACAATGTTAGATGACAATATTTGTACTTTTGGTTAGTAAAAAAATGAAAAGCAATGATATACAAAATGCAAAACATGCTTGGTGATCAAAAAATCACACTAAAAAAGATGACCCACCCACAGGAAAGCAGGCAAGGTGCACAATGATCCTTGAGGCAATGATATGATATGATATGATGCCATGAGGGATCTTAGGGACAAAATTGGGGTCTTACAAGTAGCATTGGTCCTCCCCGAGCAGTAGGCGTAATTTCTCTTTCATCCTCAACAGTATTTTAGCATTTCAGCCATTGTTGTCTGCTATTCCCTGGTAGGGTAGCCAGCAGAGTTGGTTGATTCAATCCCCTGCAGAATGTTTATTCCTCAATAAAATATATGTTTACTCCCTAGCTGAAAACCGATTTTCCTCAGTAGTTCGCATGGTAGCGATAAAACTTTGGTTTCCCCAAAAATCGTCATCAGAATCACTCTCAGTCAGAGTTTCCTCTTGGTTTCTGAGCAGCTATTTGTGTTTATCCTCTGCATGGTTGTCCCCCATTCGATATTGTGTTGACCTAACATTCCCCGTAGACTCGATAACGATTTTTCTCACTAGATCTCTTCTTTCCCCGGCTAGGTTTGAGCCTTTGGGATGATGATCTCTCTTTTCTCCAGCAAGTCGTCTCCCTCTTTTGTGGATTGACCGAGAATTGTATCGATGATTCAAATTGTGACACTTTTGTATCCTTTGCGATCGTTTTGTCAGCATGATCATCATATATACATATACATATACATATACATATACATATACATATACATATACATATACATATCATCATCATTTTTGTTGATTCACTAATGAGATTCTTGTTCTCCGTTATGGCGATACTTTATCCCCATACAAGTTTGATGTTTGTCCTCCCTTAATTATAGAGAGTCATCCCCTTAAGAAGAAAGACTTTAACCTTTCTCCTCTCCCCACTGAGTTATTTCCTCGTGGATGATTATCATTTCAGTGTCCTCCCCAGTTGATTATCTGGATAGAATCATTCCCCTTGAGTTGTATCCTTATTGGGTTGAGTCTTGATTGACCGTTTCTTTCTAGATCTTACCTAGATAGATGCTTTGGGTCCCCTAAGAGTTTATTACCCAGTAACTGGTAATATTTTTCTTAGTTTGCAGTTTGCTACTTCTTGCCTGATACCCGGAAAAAGTACCCATGTTTTCTCCTCAGTGGAATCCCCAGCGGATTCATTTTTTGACTCCCTAGGAAGTATATCCTTGATATGTTCATCCTAACCGATGATGGATATTTTTCTTACCTTGTTTGAGCTTATCCTTGATATGTTCATCCTAACCGGTGACGGATATTCTCATCTTTGGTTTTCTATCCAGTAAAAGGTAGTTGTAATCCCTATCCTATTCCCTAGAGAGTTAATCCTTGATATGATCATCTTAACCGATGACGGGTTTCCTCCTCGTTGAGGTATTCAACCCAGTAATTGGTAGTTGTAAGTCCTGCTTTTCTTTTCCCCTTTGCAGAGTTTATCCTTGATATGTTCATCTTAACCGGTGACAAATATTTCTCTTGTGGTACTCTATCCAGTAACTGATAGATGTAATTCCTATTTCTTCCTCTCAGAGTCTATCCTTGATATGTTCATCCTAACCGGTGACGAATATTTCTCTTTGATAGTATTCTATCCAACATTTGATAGATGTAATTCCTACTTTTTGTTTAGTTGGTTTATCCTTGATATGTTCATCTTGATCGATGACGATCCAAGTCTATCCTTGATATGTTATTCCTAACCGATGACGAATTTTCTTTCCTTTGAGTCTATCCTTGATATGTACACTTAAACCGGTGACAAATATTCTCATCTTTGGTCTTCTGCCCAGTAACTGGTAGTTGTAAATCTTATTTCTGCAGTTCTCCCCAGCAAGGCTATTCTTACCCAGTAACTGGTAATGAATATTCCCTCCTGGCGGTTCCCAGCGAGTCATCCTTGATATGGTCATCCTAACCAATGACAAATGTCCTCTATGTCAGATCTTTATTATCTCCTTACCCAGTAACCGATAGTGGATAATAAATTTCCGCTCCTCCTGTATTGAAGTTTATTTCTTCCCCAGTTGAGTTGAGTGCGTATTTCCGTAGTGAAATCGCTTTTCCTGCATGATTCAAGTATGTTAGTTTTCTCCTGATCTACTCGTTTCACATGCAGATGTTTTTGTTTCCCCGACTGAGTCTTTCCATTTTTATGGAATTCTTCTAGTCCCCAGCAGTTTTTAAGTCATAGTCTGGCCTATGCATAACCCTTTCATTCCCCCCAGAGTCTTTGTTTCCCCAGTGAGCTTTCCTTACAGAATGCATTGTGCTCCTGCGGACTGTCGGTCACCCTGATTTCTTTTCCTTTGTGGCAACATTTCCCCACAAAGAGTTTGCTTTTACATTCATATCATACGCATCATGAGGTCTTTTAGGGACCAAAATTTGTTTCTATATGTTGTTATTTAAGGCCATTCTACTGAGTCGATATAAATATTTTAACCTTCACCTCCTCAGTTAGAATGTTCTTAAATAGGGGCAGCTATAAGCCCCAGTTTTGACCCTAAGATCCCTCATGCAATCACATCATATGCATTAACATTGGGATCATACCTTGGTATCCTCCTCACCCCTCTTTCATTGGGTTTGTTTTGGGAGAGATCACCAAGCACCATGTGATTGTATCATACTTGTATATTTATTATTTTACTAACCAAAATACCAAAAATATGTCTTTGTATTGGCCTAACCATTTTTGTAGGTAGGGCATGATCACCATTGATCAATCAAGTTCACATCTAGGGTTTAAGACCCTCATGCATAAGAGCACAACCAAGGAATGATCCGCAAGAGCTCTAAGCATCATATATGAGTCCCAATGATCTCTACATGTTATTTTGCTCAAGCATTCTTCAAGAGTTTGGAGTTGGTTTACCTTGGAAACCCTAGTTTGTCTGGGTATCTTGAGTAACTACTTCAACAAGCTTCTTCACCAATTGATTAAATTTCTCAAGGGAAACTTCAAAATTCATCATCTTATGCATATATAATATACCATGAGCCTAAAAAGTCAAGATAATTACAAGTTAGAGAGTTGGTTGATGGTGGTTGGCCAGATGAGTTCATCTCATCAAAACTGGGTCCCCTTAGACCCTATCTCCTACAATTTTCTCCATATGAAAATTATTCCAATAGAAACGTTACTCTAAATGACATTCCAAACAACTCTCGTGCTGAAGTCTAGAGCTAATTTTGCCTGGAAAGTCATTTTCTATGTTGAAACATTATAGGTCATTTTGTCTAAACCCTAATTTGAAAGTCAACTTCCCAAGGCCATAACTTGCTCAATTTTTATGATATGAAAGATTTCCAAGTTGTACAATCATATTAAAGATGTCTAATTCAACTTTGATGTTTGGAGTTAGAGCTAAATCAACTTTTATGAGCATGTGATATGAGGATACATTATAGGTCATTTTGGACCAATACCATTGAAGAAGTGATTTTCCTCAACTTCAAAAATGCATATATCTCTCATTATAAATCCAAATGATGTCAACCATGCGAGGATAGCTTCAACATACTAGTGAGGGGTTAACCCTATAATAAGTATGGAAGACTTACAATCAACTCACTAAGGATGTGGTGAGATTTACATCAACCACTATGAGAATTGAAACCTATGGCTAATGAAGGTTCTGCACATCATTGAAGGTACTTTCCAGAAATTTTCTTCTATTTGATTCTCACTCAATTCTCATCAATTCTCTTGGATCTTTGGTTTTCTGAAGTCCTACTAGGGTAGGCAAGAAGATTGAGTTGCTTTGAGGTCAAATCGAAGCGACTCAGTTGACGCACCTCAAAATTCAACTCCTCATATCTTTTTATATATGTGGAGTTAGTTAAAATTGAGGTCAGATTCGTGCTCTACGCCATTTTTTCTTTCAGATCATGTCCTCCTTTTTCATTTATGTGATGGTGATGATTGAACCAGTCCGGTGAGGCTCGCCTGAGAAGGTGACTGAAGGTTTAGCGCCGGTGATGTGTTGGATAGGTTTAGAGCCATTGATCTTGTACAAAATATTTTAATCTCACGCGTTGCTTATAATTACCACTTGTGTTACACGTTGACTAGTGACTATGGTGGAAAACGCACTGATGGCCCCTTGATCTGCCACCTCAATTAATGAGGGAGATCAAGTGGTCCACGTTTTTTCTAAATATTTGAATTTCATTTTATTTGTTTTATTTTCATTAATTCATATTCATTTTAATATTGATCCAAAAAATATGAGAGTTTCGCCAAAAAAATTTAAATAAAATCTTCTTTCATATTCTGAGTTAAAATTATTTTTTGGATCATTATTAATATTTTTCATGAATTAATTGATTTTGTGAATATTTTTAATTGTTTAAAATTAATTTTAAGTCTCTAAAAATTCTGAAATTTTTTCTCCAAGGTCCTTTGACCTTGTTTGACCTACGATAAATCTCATGGCCATTTCTTTGGTGTTTTGATGAGGTTTTAGGAATTTGACAAACCATATTTGATTTAATGCAATATTTTTAATATTTTTAAATTTAATAAATGCCAAATAATTGTGTTGAGCCATTTTGATTGTTTGTATGAGTTTGACCTGTGTTGTTGGGCCTTGGTCAAGGTAGATTTGACTTTGCTAGGTAAGATCATTGAATTTAGGGGATTGATGGAATGTACATTCCATCTCCCAAAATGAATGAATGATCTTAATTTGGTAAAAGTACTCCTTTGTCCAATTTGAGTTTTGACCATTCCCCTCCCTCTTCATCTTATTCCCCTTCTTTATGCATTCATGTCATGGTCCTATGATATCTCAATGTCCTAAGGCTAGTTGATTGAAAATCAACATAAGTATGGATGAGATTAGGCCACCTCTTTTGCATATTATTTTTGTGTGTGGTATGTTTCATGAGCATAGTCCATTATACTATGTCTCTAACATGCATTAACACCAAAATTCTATTGCCCGGCCTCAAATAGTTGTGACTTCTACATATGCCCAATTACGATTGCTTAACATATCGCTAAATTTTTGACACAAAAGGCATAACATTCTAGTTAGTGAGATTGTAAGTCTCCCCTCTTTCATGGTATTGTGCGGAAACTTGGCCTTTTTTCATTCCTTTGGAAGATGTCTTGGTTAAAGGATCTATGCTTGTGATAAGTGGGTTGAGTGTTCTCCAAAGAATGGCTTAAAACAAAAAGCAAAAGCAATACTAACTTCTAACTCATTAACAACTAACATTTACTTTCAAGTTATTTACTTTAATGCATTTTATTATTTTAAGCCCTATTCATTTGCCATTATTCATACCATTCTAATTGTTTATGTTAATGTCATTTTCACGTTGTCCATTTGGCCATATTTTGAGATATATTTTGCTTGTGTATATTGTGTTTGTTTGAGTGGTCTTTGGCCATTAATGTACATAATAAGAACAAAAACCCTAAAAAAAATCTTGTGTGGACTGTTGGTTTGATCTGAGACAATTGGACTTAGAATTTAGGCAACATTCCCTATGCAAAGGACTTGGCCAATGCCAACTTTCATGTAACAAAGTGCTTGTAATCGGAAACTTCATATGATACATCATTGAAGATCCATTTGAGTTTATCTGCAACATGATCATTGTGAACCTGTTAGTTTGAACCTGTGACTTATGGCATTGTGGAATTCATCTGCTACATGGGCAAATTTGAAGAAGATCATGGAATGGCTAGGCTTGGATGTCGCTATCTTTATTTGATACCTTGCTCTTCAAGTTAATATTGTGCGCCTTGTTTGTTGCTTGGTTCTAATGTCCAAGGGTATTTGGGTTTCTATATGACATTCTTGTTTATTGAATTGCAGCCTATTGGTCAGATCTTTTCAACTCTTAACTTTTAAATTTATGCTTAGGGTTATTCTCTTCATCTCCTCCCCATCTCTTTAATTTCAAAATCTCTCCCTCCTTTTTAAAAACTTCTTTGTTTGTACTTGTTTTTTTTCCTAAACTTAGACCCTTTGCAAATTAGAAGCTTTGGCCTTATGCCATTAGATTTTCAAACTTCTTTTCTTAAATCAAACTTGTAAATAAACTTAACTATACTTGACTTAAAATTTTCAAAAGCCAAAAAGAACTAACTCATTCAAACCATTTTCTAAGCCTTTGTGCTTTTCAAACCTAATTTTTGTTAAAAGCAATGCATCCACTTTGATATTTGTATCATGAACTACGAGGTTTTGATCCCTCATTTTTATGTTGGTACGTAGGCACAAGTCCGAAGGTCTTGTCAAACACAAAAATATAATTAATGGATTCTTTTATCATCCCCCCTATTCTATTTGCTTGCAAACATCATTTGTACAAAATACATATGCACACAAAAAAGTTCTCCCTAGGAGTACCTAGGACCCTTTGGGTGCTAACACCTTCCCTCTGTGTAACCAACCCCGTTACCTATAATCTCTGGCATTTTATTAGTTTTGATTTGAAAACTTCTTATTTTTTGGGTTTTGTTCGTACTTTTCCCCTTTTCACTTGGAAACAATAAAGCGTGGTGGCGACTCTTGTTATTTGATGTCTTGCTTATCCATAGCTTGATGATCATGAATTTATCGCTATAGCTTCCACTTCGGTAATATTTTCATGAAGCTCCGCGATTTGGGCTTGGTAATCATATATTTGCTAATCGAAGACTTCCTGCTATCGGAGACGTTCTTCCTTCTTGTGTTCGAACTCATCAAGCTCCCATTCACAAGCCTCACTGTAATCCCATTTGATTTTCGCCTCGTTAATTTTCGTGTTTATATGGAGGTCAGCATTGTGTTGGAGGTTCAGGTCCTTGGTGGATTGAGTGAAGAAAGCCTCGAACTCGACAAAATACTTCACCATTGAGGCTGGAAGGTCACGAAGGGCTAGAGAATCAAGGAATTTGAAGATATCACGAGCGACCTCCCCATGTTGTCTAAGAGCACCCAACAATACATCGTCGCAGATTGACGCCTTCAGCTGTTGAAGGATGAAGACAACCTCGGCATGAAGCTCTTAGGCATCACCGACAACAGTTGATGAGGGTGGTGCGTCAGTCAACAACCGACGAATTTCTTGCAGTTTTCTCAAGGCCTCTACAGGATTCCGGTGTTTAATTAGCCTTATGTCGTCCGGAATCGGAAGGTTGCCCGTTGCATTTTTGTCCAGAGGTGTCGGAGAAGCAGGGGGTTGAAGGGTCGTAGGAGAATCAGGTTGAAACTCAGTTTGTTGTTATGGGCTTAAGGCAACATCAGTGGGGGGATGTTCAATCGAATCCCTGACTTCGGTCTCGACCTAAATCGGGGAACCCACTGGTCCCTAAAAAAACACAAATGTTAGATCACAAAGTAGAAGGAAACCCCATGAATGGAGAGAGAAGTATGAGCCAGTACCTGGAGATCAACAGAAGGCGAAGCAGTAGGAGTCCTTTCTAGATCTCGGGGGGGGGGGGGGGGGGTGGAACCTCTTCGACTTCTTTTTGGATGGTAGGGGGATCCCTAGGAGCCACCTTGGTCGGAGTTTTTTGGGCCAAATCCTTCTTCCGCCGCGTAGGAGTAGGTGGAGTCTTGGGTGGAGCCTTCAACGGAGAGAGAATGTGGGAGTGTGCACTCCCTTCTGAATCTTCGTCTTCCGCCACGGGCGCCTCTTCGGACACCTGAATATGGAGACATATAAAGAAATGTTTAAAGAGGGAAAGTTTCAGCGGAAAATTGGTTTGGAAAAAGAATGGGTCATACCCATAGAGGAGGGGTCGAAGGCACCCGTTGCTTTTTCAGAGGCTTTGCCAGAGGCGGTTCAGCAACCCGCTTTCGACCCTAAACAGCAAAAAATCATCAGATTGGCAGAACACCAAGTAAATAAAGTTAAGTCAGTGTATAGGTACCTTCTTAGGGGCTTCATCAACGGCGGGCTTTGGGATTTTTGGGTCGGGAGCAATAACAGATGGAGGCGGAGGTTATATGTCGCTGAGGAGGGTGGAAAGCGTACCGACGATGTTCTGGAGGAACTGGTCTCTGGAAAATGAGCGATTATAGTAAGAGTTCCACCAGTAATCAAACTCAGTGGTCGTTAGGAAAGATTACTGGAATCGAAAAACGGGGAGTTCATAGCCGTTGTTGGATTGAAAGAAACAAAGGCAGGCCCTGTGATCATCAGCTGTCAACGATCAACCAGACCAAATGATGTCGGTATCATGAGATACTAGAGACTTTGGGACCATTTGGCTCAGGCCAAGTTGGCGAGCGACAAGGTTCGGCTGGTGGCTCATGAAGCTGAATCCCTTCGACCCTGGTTCAATCCTATAGGAAATTAAAGTTGGAGACAGAAAATCCCTCCATATATTGTTCGACTGTGTTGCAGTTTGGGGAGAGCTTCCAGGGAAAGGATCCTTGAACCATTTAGGGCCGAAATTCCTGTCAACAAACGGTGTCATACTAGGAGCGAACTTGTCCGCTTCAATGAACATGTTGAGATATTTCATGAAGATGTTGGCGCTGGGGGTTTGCTGACAGGTTGTCAGAGCTAACCCGGCCCATTCAATTGGTTGGTCTTCCTTCAGTCGCATAAGACGCTTCGACGTGACGTATCCCAGTTGATACTCGAAGGTATCGTTTAGCCAGTGTTGTAGGAGCCACAAAGGACTTGGAAAATTCAAAGATTTTGGGGTGTTGGTGAGGAGTTTCAGCTTTAAGGTTGCCAACCCCAGGGCCTGGTACAAAGAAGCCAACAGAAGTTTTCCTAGCGATATGTGTCGACCCTCATGTATCTGGATCACCAGGGAAATATAACTCTTGGCTATTTGTAGGGACCCGGGACAAAAGACATAATAAGAAAGCCACATGGTGAGGAAAGCTATTTGTTCTTCATCAGACACTTCAATAGAATCTTTGTTGTGATGGTCTTCGATGTAATTCAGGAGGCTGGCCCGACCAGATGTGAAGGTATTCTCTGTCGACAAAGTTAGGTCGAAGGTCTCCCCCAAGGGTGAAAGGCCAGTAATTGTCGCCACGTCGAAGAGAGTTGGCATCAGCATCCCACATGGTAGCTGGAAGGTGTTGGTCGAACATTCCTAGAAGTAGAGAGACGCCAATAGCATGCAGGGGTTAACACGATGGGCATATTTCGAGATCTGAATGAAGTCGAAGATCCCATCGCTCCTCCATTGGTCATGGCGTTTGCGCTGGACTTTGTTAAGCCACGCCAAGTACTCCTTATTTCCAGGAGTGGGCATGGAGCAAAAACCTCTAGCTTTTGCCTCCATGAATCTGACATCGAGTGCGACGGATCTGTCGAAAGCAGGAGGCATAATAGGTTTATACCCAGGAAAAAAGGGTGCCACCTTTGATGGGGAAGATCTGGCATCAGCAAGGGGACCATGGAAATCCAGTAGCTTTTTGTCCACCACGAACGGGATCACCAACTGGTTTTTCCAGTTCTTGAGAATGGCTTCATCAGAAGATGAAGGTTGGGGAGTACTTTTCATCCCTTCTTTAGCAGTAAGCTTGAAGGTGATGGGGTCATGACCAGTACCGTAAGAGACGTTTTCTTTCGCAAGAGATGAAGAAGCCATTGAAGAAGTAGAGTAAAGGTTTGAAGCTTTTAGAAATGATGTGTAAGAAAACGCGATGCAAAAGTGTGCTTAAGGTTTTGAGCAAGAGGGTATGGGAGTATGGATGCAGAGAAATGTGAAAAGGAGCTGAAGACTCTATTTATAAGCCCAACAAGGTGAATAGTCAAGCTTGTAAGTGACTGACAAGTGGCTGTCTAGGGAGTGATTTGAAGATTTAGTGGGGTTCGGTTGGAATCCCACGATCTAGGGATGGTTGTTAATGATGGTTGTGTGTCTTGGATATCGTGCGACCGAAAAAAGTCATCATTACGTATTAAGTCATGAGTACTGACATGACAACTAACCGAAATATGGAACATCAAAAGGCCAGCTTCTCGATCGACGCGCTCATGTCGAAGCCAACCTTTTCAGGGGGTAATTTGTTAGCTGGAAAATTCCGGCTAAGGGAAAAAGCCAATTTTGACCAGGGGGATCCGTCGAAAGCTCCTTGTCAGAAGGTTATGAGAGGCTGTCGGTCGAAGCCGAAAGGTTTTTGAGGAGAGTGTTAGAACATGGGCACGTAAAGAAGTTATGGGTAGTTATACGCTGAGATGGGGGAAGTGAACCGACATGTGGCACCTCAAGAAGGCTTTGTAACCCCCGACGGTTACTTTCTAATTAGTATTTAAGCCAATGTTAGGTGACAATTTAAAGGTGGCAATTTGAACATTTGCAGTAGGGGTAAAGCTTGAAGTACCAAAGTGTTTAAGAGAAAAAAGTTACTCTCCTCACAAACAATGTATTTTGCATCCACTTTATAATTACAAGTCATTTAATCTTCGCAAAGTTTATCTTTTGTCTTGTTTTAACTTTAATGTTTATCGTCCTTCTTTCAGTATTTTATCGTTTCTACCTGTCATTTTACCTTTGTTATTTCATTGACTCGTCAAGAGTCTCGTTTACACCCTTTCAACCAGTCAGATACATTGTTTACCAAATCAGCATACACACAAAACACTAAGTCCGGAACTTCTTAGTCGATCCCGCAAGTAACTCTCATATAGGAATGCTAGAGATTGTTGCACAGAACAACAAGAGGTGAGATTGAAATATGAAGAAATGGTGTTTATATAACACTAATGCACCTCTACAAATTAGTGCAATTCATGAAAGGATGTCATGCTTTAAGAGCCATGATTGAAAAATAACAGAATGAAAAAATATAAAATTTTCAGACATTGGTATAGTGGTAATCGGTTAACCAAATATGGTTAATCGATTACACCCCTGTAATGTGCAGATTATTTGAAAATTTCAGCCTGTTAATCGATTACCACCAAGAGGTTAACCAATTAACAACTCTCCAGAATGCAAAAATGGTTATTTTTCAAAGAGAAAACCTTTAGCATAATGCATCCAAACATTTTAACTAAACATCATATGATTGTATGAGGACTTGAACACTTGTATACTTATTAGAAAGATTGAATGCTATGTACCTTATCATGCATGATCAATCCAGGAGAATTTCTTCAAGACTTCACAAAATAAGAAACTTGTCTTTGCTTCCAGTCTCTGAGCCATTTCTTTTTGTCAACCCACTCTTGCTTTATATAATCTTGTCATTATCAAAACTCTTGAGAAGCATGTCTTCACAGATATCAGGTTGAAAACATTATTGATAATGTTAGACATATACATTGTATTGTGAAATATGATGATAAATGGTGATGTTACTGTTGTGTGTGATTTTTTGTTGATGTATGTCATGTATTATGTTGAAAAATATATGAACCAGTGATTGAAATTAATGAAATTGATGTTATAGTTAAGTAGGATTGTTGATCCATGATTATATGAAGAAATATATGAGATTAGGATGATAAAGTGATAAGAAATTGGATCTTAATGATATAAATTCGTGTAATAAGCTTCTGGTATGTGTGTTGATGTTAATAAGTTGAAAATTGAGTTTTTAGCCAAAAACAGCAGCATAGGTCGACCTATCAAGGTCATGTGTCGACCTGAAGAGTTCATGTGTCAATACATGCAGCCTAAAATTGCCTAAAATGTAATTTTTACACTGTTCGGCGATTTCGATCATAACTTTTGATATGTGTATTCAAATAAAGTTTCGTTTAAAGTGTTGTAAAGCTAACGCTCCGGGATATAACCTGGTTATGAGAGATTAAATGTTTGAATATTATTTATGGGACTACCATGTTGGTTCAATGTGATGGTTTGTGTATTTGATTGGTGTGTTGTCGTATTGTTGAATTATAAGTTGTATGATGATGATAATATTATGTTGATGTATTATGATGATGATATGACGATGATGAAATTATTTTGATGATGTTTTGTTGATGTTTGCATGCATGTTCAAGAGGGTACCAATGTGTATGTGTTATGATAGTGTTTTTATTGCATATGGTGAACCATGCATCAATGTTGTCGGAACTTTGGTTCTAATTATGTTGTGGCCTCGATCCTATGGTTGGGAACGAGTGTAAGTAGCTAATTATTATGGTGGATAATTAGTGAAGCATTACCTATGGTGGGGTAGTTATTTTTTTGTACTTCGGTTCAAGAGTCAACCAGATCCAATGGTGGGGATCCTGTATCCGATGATGATGGAGCTGGGAGCGAAATGAACCTGAGTCTATATAACTTGGTACCACATGCATATTGAGTCAATGCATTGCATTAACATTGCATTCTTGTTGATTGGTTTTAGTTAATGATGATGGTTTTGGATAAAAAATTATGGATTATATAATATCCTTGTATATGGTGATGATGTGATAGGTGTGATTAGAGTAACAACTTGTTGTTGTGAATGGTTATACATGTTTGTTGTAAGCTATCTTTCACTTATGTCATTTATAATTGATTATGATTACTCACCCCTTATGTTTGAATGTTGCCTCTACATGGGCATTGATCGGAAAAATAGCAACTGTACTATTTTGCCTATTATAGTAATAACGGGTAAATTCCCCGAATGTCGATCTCAAGGACTACACGTTAATACCGAGTTCAAATTATTATTCAATTAAACAAAAAGTATGATTTGGGTTTTTAGATTCAAAATTATAAAAATAAAGGCAAAGGCAAACAAGGATGAAAATAAGGGTTTGCGGGGGAAGAGGAACAATGCCAGGGAAGGTGTATGATTCATCCCTGTAACAAATCTGAGTCACTATTGCATAAACAAATATCAATTACTACTAGTTCTAAAGGGTATTTTCTCCCAAGTCCTTGGTGAGAAAACCTTTAATCAATCTACCCTAATTTCTATGTCCATAGGCAATTAAGGTGAAGTTAAGCTTTATTATATCAAGAGCAATTTGGTTCATACATGGTATCCCTAGTCCAAGGTGATATCTACTGCAAAGTAACCTTATGAAAACCTTACCAATGGCGGTCCATCCTAATTAGTAACCATAGAACAATCTCGATTGGTCTGAAAGAGACAGCATTAAACACATTAAAAGGTTACCGTAAGAATAATATTATAAATACAAAAGTATACTCAAATTCGTTACAATTCTAAATCAGGAACACCCCCTAGCATTGGGGGGTTTATCTACTCATATTTTTCAAAAAAAGTGCAAGATGAAAATTACACATTACAAGTATTTGGATGACTTCGATCTTCAATCGCCTCCGCTCATGAAAACTTTCAACTCTCTGAACTCCTTGCTCTTTGTAATATTTGATTGCTTGACAATATTGTGTTTTGTCTCGTTCCAAGATGATTTTTTCTTTGGTAGAAGGTTCTCTTGTATAGTGAAAATTCCAAGCAATAGGTGGAGATGCCCAAAAATCTCTCTACAAGCCCGATAATCAAAAGCCCGATGAAAAGGGAAAAATTTGGGTTTAGGCTGACACGACCCGTGTCAACTCACTGCTTCACTTAACACGCCCATGGGGGCTTGACACGGTATGGGATAAGGCTTGACACAGGCCGTGTCAGCTGACACTGCCGGCTGTGTCAGGCTACTGTTTTTGGCTTCATTCTTCTTCTGTCTGACACGGCCCGTGTCAGGTGACACGGGTGGCCGTGTCAGGCCTCCTGTATCGGGGATTTTTCCATTTCTTTGCTTGCCAGAATTCTGCACTCTCTCGCTCTGAGTTCCTCGGTTCTTCCACCTAGACCTGTTGGAGAAAAACACAGACATCCTACGCGTAAATTCCCGAAAATATAAAATAAAACTGACAATTAATAAAATTGCTTAAATAAATTACGGGAATGAAAATTAAGTTTAAAGGTACCATAATGCGTACACAGTGTATCAAAATCCTTGGTTTCTTGTCGGATAAACAACAAAAATATAGTGAAAATGGTGATGGATCACGACCCCAAACTTAGTTCATTGCTTGTCCTCAAGTAATGTCCTATATGACAAAGTGTCCCTTCCCAAAATTTGTATTCTTACCATGATACTATTGAGATCTTTCACCAACGCCTTCACTCCCCCTTGTATAGTTCTCACTTTTCCTAATGAGTTTTCTGTCGCACTTCCTCATCGAGGTACCGCTTCACCTGTCAGCTTACATCACACTCTCACTAAGTCTCTCAGGGTTTAAGTGTTTTCACTCCCAATTCAGAATATGCAATATCAACTCATAAGTTTGAATAGTTTCTCCCTTCATATCAACTACACATAACACACACTTTTTAAGGTCTTTCGGGTTGTAACGGGGTTTGGGTTATGGTGTGGATATTCCAAACAAACTGGTAAACAAGTGATTTTTGGTTCAGAGTCAATGTTAATATTATTTTCACTGTATTTGTTCGTTTTCTTTCTTTTCCTCTATTATATTTTTTTTATAGCTCGGGTTTTCTTTGCTATTATTGTTTTTCAACCGAGTACCCTTCTTTGGCCAGTGCTTCTTTTGGACCCTCGAGTTTATTTTCTCGATGATTCTCTTTTTTTTTGCACTTACCTTGGCTTTTGAAACTTATGGGGTTTTGCCCGAAACTTAGAACTTCAACACAACTTTAATAATATCAACTTGACACCGGACAGGGTAAGGAAGTGTTTTGGCCGCGGAGTACATTTACGGGGTTAAACAAACAATGGATACAGGCTCAAATGGGGTTAACAAATGATAACATTAATGTGATGGCTAGAAAGGCTCAGGGCTATAATTAAACAACGTGCCTCATTGTGTGTATACATGAAGTGAAACTCCCAGAGAACCTATGCAAAGTCAGAGTGATAAGTATATACCTGAATATTGCTCATGATGACAAATGTGTTTGGCCTTTTATGCACTCACCATGTTAGGTAAAGCTTGACAACATTCACAGTACTTCGAGTATGGTGCAACTTCTTATTCAACTCGGAATGCACAGGGAACCTACGTTAGTTGAGCTTTAGAAATTGCGTCCGATCTTTTCTTCAGCAGTATCGAATTTCTGGGAAGATCTTTCACAACAAGCAAAAGTCAGTGGAGTGATCATTTCATCCACTACCGCTATTGATCATTACCTCATCCCACTATAATACCAAGAACCTGAAATACATGCAACAGATGATACCCGACAGTAAAAATAAACCAAATGTGAACGGTAAAAATTAGGAACTAATCAAATAAAACATAAAATAGAACAAAAATAAATGTAAAAAGCATAGGAAAACCTCCCCCACACTTGAACTAAACATTAACCACAATGTTTTAGAATAGGATAGAAGAAGGGTGACTCACCGTTCCCCACTGAGGGGGATGGGGCGGAAAGTGCAACATGCCCACACGAAATTCAAAATTTTCAACCTTTTCCACGTGAGTACCTTCGCCCTTTTATGCAAGGCACTATGCAAACCTAAAATAACAAACAAACACAAACAATAATTAGAACTAGTAACGCGTGGGTTGCCTCCCACGAAGCACTTCGTTTAACATCGCGTGGCTCAACGGTTCATTCCCCTTGTTATAGGGGGTACTTCATCCTCCAAACCTTGTTGCACCTCTTGTCCAAAACTAGGAAGTTGTCTCTTTCATCCGTATGAATTCTTTTGTGCGACAAGTCCTTTTTAACCTTCATCTACTTACCATGTTTTCGTTTTTTTTCTTTCTCTTGGTTTTTGGAATGGAAATGGGGGTTTTTCTATTCAGGGTGGCTAATGGTAGTGATGAGAGTCCAGAGGACATTCTTACATCTTTCTCTGATATTGGCATGTTACTTTGTCTTCTCGCCTCTGTCCTGATTAAGCATACTTGATAGTCAGCTTTTATATCTTCCTCTAGCTCTTGGTCTTCAATAGCATTCAATGTTATCTCTTTGTCGTGAGCTTTCAAGGTCAACGTGCCCTGGTCCATTTCGAGATTGCATCGACTTGTCTGCATGAAAGGTTAACCCAAAATGATGGGTGCCTCATCATCTTCAGGTATGTCTAGGATTACAAAATCAACAGGAAAAATCAAGTCCTCTATTGTTACCAATACGTCTTCTGCTATACCATATGCATCCTTTCTTGAGTGATCCGTAAACTTCAAATTGGTCTTTATATCACTGACATTTTTAATACCCAACCTGTGATAGGTTGATAATGGCATCAGACTCACACTAGCTCCCAAATCTATTAGTACCTTTTTGTAGGTTCTTTCTTTAATTGTGCATGGTACTGTTACCGTTCCCGGATCCTTTTGTTTATTAGGAATTTTCTACCCCAGTGAGTTTGCACTATACTTTTCCTTCCAGGCTACCTGTTCTTCTGCTGTTGATTTCTTTTCATCCATTACCTCTTCCATGAATTTCTTGTACATGGGCATTCTTTCGAGTGCTTCAAACAAAGACATATGACCCTCAACCTTTTTGAACCTTGTCATGAATTTCTCCAAGTCTGACTCGGTCGGTTCCTTCTTTGTCACTCTCTGAGGGTAGGGCAACTTAATCGTCGGTTTAGTCTCCTTTGTAATTTCCTCTTCAGTCGGCTCGCCCGGTGATATAATTTTTTTCTTTTTAGCAGCCTTTTTCTTTTTTGTCGTTGCAGTACTAATATTCTCTTGACCTCTCGGATTGTGAATTGTTTCACTTGGTAAGGAACCTGGTGTTTGAGAACTTGCTACTTGTTGTGCTATCTGCCCCAGCTGAACTTCAAGATTCTTTAGAGAGGCGGTGGTGTTTTTCTGATTGTTTCTCGTCTCTTATTCAAATTGCCTATTTTGAGCTGCCATGTTTTCAACGGAAATCTTCCAGTCTGCTTTCCTTGGAGCTTGATGTTGTTGATATTGAGTTTGATATTGACCTTGACTATGTTGTGGAACATTCCCTTGTTGATCTTTCCAAAAGAAGTTTGGATGATTCTTCCAACCTAGATTGTAAGTGTTAGATTAGGGGTTATTCTGCTTTAAGAATTTTATCTCTTCAATTTGTTAAGGAGTTGCAAAGTAGTACACAGTGTGGTGAGGTCCATTACAGATTTCACAAGTGATAGTCTGAGCAAGTTGAATTTGAGCTACCTGTTGAGTACCTATATTCATCGCTTTAAATTTCTTCTCCACTTCAGCAGCGACTGTATCTTCCAAATGGATTTTAGTTGCTTCTACTTTCAGGTCAATGACTCCTTCAGGTTTGGTTGTACACATATCATATAATTCCATATGCTCATTTGCGGCTATTGCTTCAATTATCCTTTTAATAGCGGTGGCTGTTGAGAAATTTGTTGAGCCACCGACTGCTGTATCAATTAATTGTTTTGTTTTTATTTTCAACTCATTCACAAACATCTGCATTTGTTCAGTCTGATCCATATTATGAGTTGGGCACACTACCAGGACCATTTTGAATCTTTTGTAGGTATCTCCCAAAGACTCACCATCTTTCTGCTTGAAGTTCAAGATTTCATACCTTTTTCTCAGAAATACTAATGTGGGGAAATACTCATTTAAGAAAGTTATTTCCATCTCTTCCCATGATGTGATACTGCCAGCTGGAAGAGGGTAGAACCACTCTTCCGCCTCTTCAGATAAAGTGAACGGGAACATTCTTAACTACTTTGCTTCATCAGTATGACCATCAATTTTCAAAGTAGTACTGATGATCAGGAATCTCTGCAGGTGCTTGTTGGCATCTTCATTAACCTTTCTGGTGAAAGATTTTCTCTCAAGTTGATTGATTGTGCTAGGATGCAGTTGAAAGTTCGTCACATTCACCGGTTGGTTAACAATGGTCAATCTACCACCCGACGCATTTGCACCCCCATAGTCACCTATGAGTCTTTCCGGAGGTGGAAGCGGTGGAACTGGAGGAATTTCAGCCATAGTTTATTTTTCTGAATCTGAGTGATCAGTGGGAACTTCTTCTTTGGAATCCAATCTAGCGTTTGTGCGTCTCCGATGAAGGGTTCTCTTGATTTCTGCGTCAAAAAGAAATTCTGCTGAGGGCTCTCCTCGTATACGTAGATTAGTGAATTAAATTATATAAATGACAAAAAAATAATTTATTGCAGAGCAACAAAATTTTAATTGAACTAAAAACTAAACTCTATATTTTGGAAGTCCCCGGCAACGACGCCAAAAACTTGATCGGAAAAATATCAAGTGTACTATTTTGCCTATTATAGTAATAACGAGTAAATTCCCCCAATGTCGATCTCAAGGACTGCACGTTAATATCAAGTTCAAATTATCATTCAATTAAACAAAAAGTATGGTCTGGGTATTTAGATTCAAAATTGTAAAAATAAAGGCAAAGGTAGATAAGGATAAAAATAAGGGTTTGCAGGGTAAGAGGAATAATGTCAGGGAAGGTGTATGATTTATCCCTGTAACAAATCTGAGTCACTATTGCATCAACAAATATCAATTACTACCAGTTCTCAAGGGTATTTTCTCTCAAGTCCTTGGTGAGAAAACCTTTAATCAATCTACCCTAATTTCTATGTCCATAGGCAATTAAGGTGAAGTTAAGCTTTATTATATCAAGAACACTTTGGTTCATACAGGGTATCCCTAGTCCTAGGTGATATCTACTTCAGAGTAACCTTATGAAAACCTTACCAATGGTGGTCCAACCTAATTGATAACCATAGAACAATCTCGATTGGTCCGAAAGAGACAACATTAAACACATCATAAGGTTACCATAAGAATAATATTATAAATGCAAAAGCATACTCAAATTCGTTACAACTCTAAATCAGGGACACCCCCTAACATTGGGGGGGTTTAGCTACTCATATTGTTCAAAACAAATGCAAGATAAAAATTACACATTACAACTATTTGGTTGACTTCGATGTTCAATCTCCTCCGCTCATGAAAACCTTCAGCTCCCCGAACTCCTTGCTCTCTGTAATACTTGATTTCTTGACAATACTGTGTTTTGCCTCATTCCAATATGATCTTTTCTTTGGTAGAAGGTTCTCTTATATAGTGAAAATTCCAAGCAATAAGTGAACTTGTCCAAAGTTCTCTCTACAAGCCCGATGAAAAGGGAAATTTTTGGGTTTGGGCTGTCATGGGTGTCCGTGTCAGCTCACTGCTTCACTTGACACGCCCATGGGGGCTTGACACGGTATGGGATAAGGCCTAACACGGGTCGTGTCAGCTGACACGACCGATTGTGTCAGGCTACTGTTTTTTCCTTCATTCTCCTTCTGTCTGACACGACCCGTGTCAGGTGACACGGGTGGCCGTGTCAGGCCTCCTGTATCGGGATTTTTCCATTCCTTTGCTTGCCGGAATTCCGCACTGTCTCGCTCCGAGTTCCTCGGTTCTTCCACCTGGACCTGTTGGACAAAAACACAGACACCTTATGCGTAAAATCACGAAAAATATAAAATAAAATTGACAATTAATAAAATTGCTTAAATAAATTACGGGAATGAAAATTAACTTTGAAGGTACCATAATGCATACACAGTGTCTCAAAATCCTTGGTTTCTTGTCGGATAAGCAACGAAAATATAGTGAAAATGGTGATTGATCATGCATCATGCAGATACTCAGGAGTAGGCCTTGTTGAAGTAAGTGGAAGGTGTCTTTGTAGTGACTTCTATTAGTTGTCCTTATGTAGTGGAATTCTGCTCTGATCATATAACATCGGGTAAGGGTTGAATGTTTGGATTAAATTATAATGTTTTATGTGGTCGATTGTTTGGATTAAATTATAATGTTTTATGATGAATCATATTATGTTTAATATTTTAATTTATTTAGTTGAACTATTTACGATTCTTTATGATGTTATTAAAATTGAAGGTTAAGACTAAATTTCGTATGCAATTCTACCTTCTTTGAATGTTGATGTTAAATTCCGCTGCGATGATACCTAAATGAAGGTGAGCATGCGATGACAGGTTAATAAGTGTTGGAGAATTGCCATCCAAGGCGCAGCGGAATTTAAAAATTTCTCCATTTAGTGATCCTTACGAATGGGCATGATCAGTGATAGAATCGTTACCTCTTGTGGCGATTCAAACCTTTGGTGCAGATCTCTGATAATGATCAAAACCTTTAATACAGATCCACGGGGCGATCACGAACGTTGAACGATGACAATATCTCTACTCAGTCCACACTAATGGATTCCTTCAATCGCAGTGCTAGCTGTTATGAATGAAGGCTTTGAGTGAGAGAAAGAGGGAAACAAAATTCCAAGTCTCTACTTGAATTTCTGTCTGAGTGGATTGGAGTGGAGTGACAATGCTTCTACCCAAGGGGTTCTATTTATAGAACCACTTGTGTGGGCTTCAAGCTAAAATGCCCACGTAAGTGTATTTTGCCTATATCTCATAATATGCCAAAATCACTTAAGTATTTGGTACCTTACCATATTTCGTTTCCACTTAAGTGCACCGTACCTTACGGTGTTCCTTAGTTACTCTATTTCTCATCAATCCGTCCTTTGTGTGTGACCCTATAGGTTTTCGCGACGTTGGCAATTATATTAAATCACGCATTTAACATAACAAACAGTGAGCCGTATCTAGCAACACATCACTGCTACCCAAGTCACGAAAATGTCATGTGATCTGACAAAACCTCCTGTGATAATAATTATGTGTATAATTACCCCTTTGCCCTTATGTCTATATTGAACACAAGGTATAGACCGTGTCACCCTTGTCCAGTTCAATATTGGGCCCATAGACATTTATCCTGTTACGCAGGATTGGCAAATTCCATCTAGGACACTCATATCCCTTAGCATGCTTCGTGGAGTACTCATCAACTGTCTTTATGGTCATCCAGTTACGGATAACGTTGGATCAGTAATAAAGCACTCAACTCTACATCTAGGATCCATAGTGGTTTCAGGTCGAAGAGTGGTATACACTATTATCACCATGAGAATAACTTATAACACTTTGCATAACTTTCTATATAGTATTCTCATAGCGGGTCAATCCGGTATAAATATTACTCCTAATATTCATACCTATGTTTAAGACTTGATAACTCTTTATCCATGATCCATGAGAGGTGATCATCAGTCTACAAACATAATAGTCTTAATGCTTTAATGTTATCCCACTTCACATTAAAGCTCGACTACGGATACTTTAAGAACAGTGCCCTTATGTTTAATGTGTTTTCATGATTAAGTCACACTTAATACAGTAAACAGACTATCTATTCTAGGGACTTTATTAATCAACCATAATAAAGAAAATGCCTTTTATTATTAATAAATAATTCGATACAAGTACCAAAAGTATTGGCCTCTAGGGCTTACACCAACAATCTCCCACTAGCACTAGAGCCAATCAGGCATACCCCGTATGCCCATTGATCTAGTATGGCCATCATGCTTCTGCTGCGCAAGAGGCTTTGTTAGTGGGTCAGCTATATTGTCAAGTGTAGGTACTTTACATATTTTCGCACAACGCCTAAGTATGTGTTTGGATCGTTGGTGAGATGTAGGCTCCTTAGCTTGTGCGATAACACCATTGTTATCATAATAGAGACCAATGAGATCCACAATGCTAGGGACTATGCCAAGTTTATTGATCCAAACAGCTTCCTTTGCTGCACTTAAGGCATCAATATACTCGGCCTCAAATGTAGAATCAGCAACTACATCTTGCGTTGAACTTTTCAAGCTCACAGTGCCACCATTCAAGCAAAACACATGACCAGATTGGAATCATTCATATTAAAGCGTCTCAGCACTTTCTTTATGTACTCTGACTTAGACCAAGCATTTCATGATCTATCTCTATAGATTCTGATAGGCTGTTTCACCCAGGTCCTTCATAGAAAAGCATTTCCCCAACCAAGACTTTACTTGTTGCAAGGTAGGGATATCGATTCCAATGAGTAATATGTCATCTACATATAATACCAGGAATACGATCATGCTCCCACTAACCTTCTTGCAGACACAAGTCTCATCTTCGTTCTTGATGAATCCATACAGTTTTACTATTTCATCAAAACGAAGATTCCATGAGTAGGTCACAGGCTCATCTTGATCCATGAGTAATACATCACCTTGATCAGATATCCATATATCTCATGTAGGTGACGTATCCCGCCTGACCTACGCTGGTCTTGTTCTATTTGAGCAGGTTGCTCTTACACAACTACTTGTGTTTCCTGCTCTAATTCCTCCATAGGTGTATCGATACTTTGTGATTCTTGAATTTCTTCAAGTTCTACTTTCCTCCCACTGATTCCTTTGGAAATAAAATCCCTTTCTAGGAAAACTCAAGTTCGAGCGACAAACACTTTGCCCTCAGAAGGATTGTAGAAATAATATCCTCTTGTTTCTTTAGGATACCCCCACAAATAAGCATTGGTCAGATTTGGGCTTAAGCTTAGTTGAAATTTGTCGTTTCACATAATCTTCGCAACCCCAAATCTTCATGTAAGACATATGTGGTCTCTTACCACTCCATATCTCATATGGTGTCTTTTCAACCTTTTGGATGGAACACGGTTAAGTGTGTAAGCTGATGTCAATGGTGTATGTCCTCAAAAGGAGTTTGGAAGATTGGTGTGACTCATCATGGATCGGACCATGTCCAACAGGGTTCGATTTCTTCTCTCAGATACACCCTTCCATTGGGATGTGCCAGGAGCAGTAAGTTGGGATAGGATCCCACACTCTTTCAGATGGTCATCAAACTCTAGGATTAAATACTCACCACTTCGATCTGATCGAAGAGTTTTAATATTCTTACCTAGTTGGTTTTAACTCGTTAGGTTTCACCTTTTGTATTAATGTTATTAATAGGCATTTCAAGATCAAGGACATATAGTCCATTGTTCATTTGTGCAGTAGCATAGAATATATCATTCAAATAAATTGAGCAACAATTGTTCTTTATTTTAAATGAAAAACCAAACTTGTCCAAACAAGCAATGGAAATAATATTCCTGCTAATTGCAGGTACATAACAACAGTTCTCTAACTGAATTATTAAACCACTAGGTAAAGTCAATACAAAAATTCCTACGGCTAAAGCAGCAACCTTTGCTCCATAGCCAACTCGTAGGTCGACTTCACCTTTTGCCAAATCTCTACTCCTTTTTAGTTCCTGCACATTTGTACAAATGTGAGAACCGCATCCAGTATCTAATACCCATGATGCAGAAGTAGATAAATTAATAACAAAAATACCTGAAGTTGAAGTCTCTACTCCATTCTTCTTATCTTCCAGGTACTTTGGGAAGTTCCTCTTCCAGTGTCCGGTCTTACCGCAATGGAAGCAGGTGCCTTCTTTTGCTATGCCTCGACTAGGCTTCAAAGCAGCAGTGGATCTGGGATTGGCAACTTCCTTGCCCTTCCCCTTATCACTCTGCTTATTGGGCCGTTTGTTCTGTCTCTTTCCATTTCCGATCATCAGAATGGACTTCCCTTTTGACTTCAGATTTTGCTCGGCAGTTCTTAACATGGCGAGCAGTTCAGGAAGTGATTTGTCCATATCAATCATATTGAAATTTAGGACAAATTGACTGAAACTATCTGGCAACGATTGCAAGATCAAATCAGTTGCAAGTTCCTTTTCGAGGGGAAAACCCAATCTCTCAAGGTTTTCCACATACCCAATCATCTTGAGTACATGGGGACCTACAGGGGCTCCCTCAGCTAACTTGCTTTGAAAAAGGGCTTTTGAAACTTCAAACCTCTCATGCCTTGCTTGCTCTTGATAGAGCAACTTCAGGTTTTCGATCATATCGAATGCTGACATGTTCTCATGTTGCTTTTGCAATTCTGAGTTCATGGTAGCCAGCATGAGACAAGCAGTTTCATTGGCATCATCGACATGCTTCTTATAAGCATCTCTTTCTGCCTTAGGTGCAGAACTAGGAGGTTCCTCTTCAGGAACAGGTGTCTCCAAGACATACAGCTTTTTTATCATGTTTGAGGATAATCCTCAGGTTTCGGTGCCAATCCAGAAAGTTTGTCCCAGACAATTTTTCCTTATCAAGGATTGATTGCAAGATGTTGTTAGAGGTGTTTGCTGTCATGGTAATCTACACAAGGATTAATGAAAAATATAAGTATCATTGACATATTCAATTAGGCCTTTAATTAAATATGCTACTACTATTTTACTCAAAACAAATGACCCTCATCATCTGATTCGGAAAATCCCGTTGGAAGATTTTCTAGTGGGTCGAGATCCATATTTCACTTCGTTCTAAGTCCGCGTAGGCGGATTACACAAAACTAGGTTATTTAGGTAGGAACAACTTCCAATTGTATCTCATACAACTCTCGAAAATTTCAATTGGGTGAATAACTCCTTATTCCAATCCATCATATGGATTATTCCCAACTCTTGCTTCTAAACATACATAAGAAAATTATAATCAAGTTTGACTCATCGTTTTAGCAGTTGGATATTACAATTATCCCATCGCACCTTAACTAATACAAAACATGCACCTCGCGTAGGCGAAACCTACATTATTCGATACCAGTCTTGATGAGTGCTAAAACTTGGAAAGCAAACATATATAATATTCTCATAATTTGTTTAGTTAAGTTTGACCCATTGTTTTAACAGTTGGATATTACAATTATCCCATCGCACGTTACTAATATATAGATCATGCACCTCGCGTAGGCGAAACCTACATTATCCATTACTAGTCTTGATGAGTGTTAAAACTTGGAAAGCATAAACTTAATATTTAATTTGAGGGAATTGCAAATTTTCTGATCTCACCGGCTTGTTTATCATATAAACCGTCTCTCACATGCATCAACATACATTCACATGCATCAACATACATACATACATAATGAAACAGTTATGGCCCCTAGCGCAATTGTTCTCCCAAGCCAATAAGAGAACCTAAGCTAACCTACAACGATCTAAGCTTCTCCAAGCAAGATCTTAAAGGTTGTCCTCATTTGGCACTGACTTCTTTGCTTTCTTCATATCATTACATTACATGAAAGAAACTCGTTTTACATACGAGGGAGTGAGATGAGAAAAGAAGTTACATTTGGGAGATTAAGAGAGAGGCACGACACCCAAGTCGTATTTTAAAATCCAAAGCAGAATAAAGGAAAACTAAGGCCATAACCGATCACCACAAGACAATAATAAACACTTTATTATTATTATTAATTCCTTTAATTAATTAAAATCAAATTAAATTTCGACGATCGATCACACTACCCAGAGTTAGCCGGGGGTCCGCTGCCCGGACAGCGGGAACGGGTGTTCCGCTGCCCGTTCAGCGGACAGGGGTCAAGGGGGCAGCGCCCCTGCTCGAAAATTTTAATGAACAATTCATTTAAAATTGACGTCGTTTTTCGTACCAACACTTGATACTTTAAAGCAGTTTTTGTAGCCTAACGGGTGAATTTTTCCTTGCGTTAACCGGTTAACCATATGCGTTAACCGGTTAACACTGTTTGAAAACTTTTAGAAAATTCTTTTCTGCCTTGCGTTAACCGGTTAACCATATGCGTTAACCGGTTAACACTGTTGAAAAATTTCTTGGAAAACTGTTTTCCGCCTTGCGTTAACCGATTAACCAAATACGTTAACCGGTTAACACTGTTTGAAAATTAAAAAAAAAATTATTTCGTATTGCGTTAACCGATTAACCATACGCGTTAACCGGTTAACACTGTTCGGAAAAGTGTTTAGAACGCACAACTCTTGTGCAATCAAACCCCAATCGCATAACTCTCTGACAGCACAACCCTTGTGCCGTCACTAACCCTGATGCACCAATTTCAGACCGTCAAACACATCTCGATTGTTAATTCAGTATGATTGATCAACATGTCATTGCTTCACCATACTAATGTCGGATCAAGAAGCAAACGACCATTGATCGCTCAAAGGAAAACAATCATTGGGGGTTTGAATGAACGAAACGAGAACACTATATCATATATAATGTATTTTGCATCAGGATTACATATATCACATATATGTAACTTGATCGATCTCAATTTAACCTTTGATTCATTCTATCTTTAATCATATTATTACAGAACAAAAATAGTTATCAGATTCATGGTTTCGTAAGTGGCTCTGATACCACTGTTGGAGAATTGCCATCCAAGGCGCAGCGGAATTTAAAAATTTCTCCATTTAGTGATCCTTACGAATGGGCATGATCAGTGATAGAATCGTTACCTCTTGTGGCGATTCAAACCTTTGGTGCAGATCTCTGATAATGATCAAAACCTTTTATACAGATCCACGGGGCGATCACGAACATTGAACGATGACAACGTCTCTACTCAGTCCACACGAACGGATTCCTTCAATCGCAGTGCTAGCTGTTATGAATGAAGGCTTTGAGTGAGAGAAAGAGGGAAACAAAATTCCAAGTCTCTACTTGAATTTCTGTCTGAGTGGATTGGAGTGGAGTGATAATGCTTCTACCCAAGGGGTTCTATTTATAAAACCACTTGTGTGGGCTTCAAGCTAAAAAGCCCACTTAAGTGTATTTTGCCCATATCTCATAATATGCCAAAATCACTTAAGTATTTGGTACCTTACCATATTTCGTTTCCACTTAAGTGCACCATACCTTACGGTGTTCCTTAGTTACTCTATTTCTCATCAATCCGTCCTTTGTGTGTGACCCTATAGGTTTTCGCGACGTTGGTAATTATATTAAATCACGCATTTAACATAATAAACAGTGAGCAGTATCTAGCAACACATCACTGCTACCCATGTCACGAAAATGTCATGTGATCTGACAAAACCTCCTGTGATAATAATTATGTGTATAATTACCCCTTTGCCCTTATGTCTATATTGAACACAAGGTATATACCGTGTCACCCTTGTCCAGTTCAATATTGGGCCCATAGACATTTATCTTGTTACGTAGGATTGGCAAATTCCATCTAGGACACTCATGTCCCTTAGCATGCTTCGTGGAGTACTCATCAACTGTCTTTATGGTCATCCAGTTACGGATAACGTTGGATCAGTAATAAAGCACTCAACTCTACATCTAGGATCCATAGTGGTTTCAGGTCGAAGAGTGGTATACACTATTATCACCATGAGAATAACTTATGACACTTTGCATAACTTTCTATATAGTATTCTCATAGCGGGTCAATCCGGTATAAATATTACTCCTAATATTCATACCTATGTTTAAGACTTGATAACTCTTTATCCATGATCCATGAGAGGTGATCATCAGTCTACGAACATAATAGTCTTAATGCTTTAATGTTATCCCACTTCACATTAAAGCTCGACTATGGATACTTTAAGAACAGTGCCCTTATGTTTAATGTGTTCTCATGATTAAGTCACACTTAATACATTAAACGGACTATCTATTCTAGGGACTTTATTAATCAACCATAATAAAGAAAATGCCTTTTATTATTAATAAATAATTCGATACAAGTACCAAAAGTATTGGCCTCTAGGGCTTACACCAACAATAAGTTTGTTGTAACTCGTGTTACAAGGTTAGATAGCTTATGTTTTGTAAAGTGTGACACCCTTGTGTTGGTGATTGTTTAATTAATTCTGTTAATTATACATGGGGTTTAGAAGGGTGTTACAAATACTCTTGGTGCATTATACAAACCGAACAACATCATCGAGTACTCATAATGACCATATTAGGTCCTAAATGCAGTCTTCAGAATATTTTCTAACTTTACTCAATTTTTTATGCTAACCCGATCTCAAATCAATCTTGCTAAACACATAAGCACCAACCAACTGGTCCATAAGGTCATCAATCGTAGTAAAAGGATACTTGTTCTTAATCATAACCTTATTCAGTTGTAAGTAATCAACACATAACATCATGCTACCATCTTTCTTCTTAACCAGCAACATTGGCGCTCCCCACGCTGACACACTAGGTATGACAAAATTCTTCTCTAGCGTCTCTTCTAACTGATTATTCAGCTCATGCAACTCTGATGCAGACATTCTTACGGTGCCATCGACATAGATCTAATACCAAGTACTAAATCTATGGCAAACTCAATTTCTCACTCTGGCGGCAAGTCACAAATATCCTTAGGAAAAACATTAGGAAACTCACACACCACATGCATAGTACTAGCCACAACATTTCTCTCCACCCTTAAAGAAGAGAACATTACGAGCACATGATCATTCTCCCTCAAAGACATCTCAACCTGACCGACAAACGTGAATCTCGAATTCATACTCTCTTTAGGTTCGACAAACAACACAGTCTTGTCAAAAAAGTTGATATAAACACAATTGAACTATATTCAGTTCATCCGAAAATCATATTGAGTTGACTCAAAAGCAAACAGATCAAGTCAACTCCAAAGTCTTTACCATAAATGGGCAAATGACAATTCAAACACACCAACGAAGTAGTCACTGAACCATTTGTTGGGGGTTTCAATGACCATATTTCCAATCATAGAATACACTTCAAGAATCAACTCGTTAACACAATCAAGAGATACAAACGTATGCATCGCACCAGTATCAATCTAAGAAATTAGAGAAACACAATTAATCAAACACATACCTCAAATTAAATAATCTGATCCCGAGACATCCACACCAATCAGAGAAAGCACTCTACCATTATCTTGCATGGAAGTTGGCACCTTCCTCGGTTAATGACACTAGGTACTTATATGACCATGTTCACCATAATTGTAACACGTCGGACCAATACTCTTGCACTCAGTTGAATGGTGACCTTGTTCCCACACATGAAACACTTCAAGTGTGCGTTGTTGCACTTAGTTGTGTGATGACTGCACCTCCACATGTGAAACATCTAAGAGGAGTAGAAGCACCTTCTCCACTTATTTCTTTCCCACCTATAGCCTTCTGATGGAACTTATGTTTTCCCTTATCAGCTGGAGTTGCATAAGGTTTACTATGATATTTATTCCCACTTTTCTTTTCACTAGCACTCTTATAGTGAGCAGATCTAACCATGCTATCTTCATCATAGATTTTACACTTACTCAACAACATTGAGTACTGACGAATCTCCTAATAACCAATGAATTGTTTGATCCCAGGACAAAATAAAAAATTAAACCTCTTCCCAACTTGATCAACCTCAAGTCATTTTCAACAAATAAAATCAAACTCCCATTTCACAATGCAAAGAAAAAATACTTCTCACACTTAAATTAAAATCTCTTTCTCAAATAAATTGGATAAAAAATGATTAGTTGGACGTAATATCCATCCTAGTTCCTGAGCATTTGGATATAAGTCGTAATAGCTTATCTTTCGAGTGTTCGTCATCCTCTCAAAACATAATAACAGAATCAAATATAATTTGTTCCTTATTGAATGAAAAAAGATTAGTTGGACATAGTATCCATCCTAGTCCCCAAGTATTTGTATACAAGTCGTAATAGCTTGCTTTTCGAGTACTCGTCATCTTTGAGGGATCTTGACTCGATTCTTATTCAAACCTTATTTTCTTAATAAAATCAGATGAAAAAGGATAGTTTGACATAATATTCATCCTAGTCCCCAAGTATTTGGATACAAGTCGTAATAGCTTGCCTTTCGGATACCCGTCTTCCATTCAAAAACACAATAATTAACTGAGTTTAGTTCATTTTTTCATGGATGAAAAAGGATTAGTTGTTTGTAATATCCATCTTAGTCCCTGAGTATTTGGATACAATCCATAAATAGCTTGTTGTTCGAATGTTTGTCTTCTATGAAGGAATTGTAGCTTAATTTGTCTCACAAGTTTCACAATAATCCTGACGAAAAAGGATTAGTTGGACATAATATTCATCCTAGTCTTTGAGTATTCAAATAAAAATCGTAATAGCTTGCCATTCGAATACTCGTCATCCAACCAAAAACAAACTCAACGAAACAAACTCATTTTTGTCCAAGTTCTGTCAAAAAAATAAAACCTTTTCATAAACGAATGGTGTTTTATCCATTCCGACGTGATATAAAAATAAATATTTCAGCCTCCCATGTGCGAGCAATAAGAAACGCTTAAACGCTCAAATGCGATCCAAGCGAGAGCCATTCCGACGTGACATACAATAGATGTGTGGGGTGCTAATATCTTCCCCACACATAATCGACTCCTGAACCTGAATTTGGTTGCGACGACCATATTTTTGTTCTTTTAGAATTTTATCGATGTTTTCCCTTAAAAAAGTAAACTTTTGTGGTGACTTTGTTGTTATTTCGAGTGTCTGTATGCTTGTTATTTTTCGCGCTGTGACACTAGGGTACTTGAGTGTTTTCCCACTCTCATATGGGTTGATGAGACAAAAATCATGTTACCCTCGAGTTGTTTAATTTGGACCATTGAGCCATATTTCCCCCCTTTTTATAAGGGTTTATGTGTTGCTTTACCACATACTCATCTATTTCATTCATATCACCCTGCTTTTCTTCATGAATCCTCTGTCCATACTTGAGCCACTAGTTTGATGATGGTGATCACAGTGGAGGATTATTATTGGGTCGAACAAACATTTTTAGCCCATCAATATGCTTTTGTTTTGGGGAAAGAAATTCCATTTGGGCCTTTAAAAATAGGGGTTTCCTTCTATTGGGAAATCCTACCAGTTTCGACGGGAAAAAAATTATATTTCATAAGTGTAAAGGGTGTTTTATCCCTTTTTGTGCTGGCATTCTTTCAGGATTTGGGTGTTAATCTTCCATTAACTTCTTTCTAGAAAGAGGTTTTGGATCACTTTCGTGTTTCCCCTTCGAGACTTCATTCATTTGCATTGGATTTCGTCTGGTTATTCTGATATTGGTATGAATATCGGGGGAATATGGGTTCAACTTCTCGAGATCTTTTCTTTCATCTTTTTGAAGTAGGTCCCGCTTCAAAAGGTGTCATTGGTCATGGGCTTGTTTCCCTTCATCGTGTTCAAAATCGAGTCTTCAATATTTACGTTGATAGTTAGAATTTTTTTCAAACCTAATTACTTCCTAGCTAAGCCTCTTTCTCCTCTTTCTCATGAGGAACTTTGCGTTGTTCCCCTTATTTTTGACAAGCGAACAGGCTGCACGGGACGGTGGTGGTGATTTTGGTCTCAAGAACATTTCTCTAAATGTGCCAAGAGTTATCAGGTGTATTATGAAGCTCTTAGAGAGTTTGATAGAGATGTGAAAACGGTCATGGTTTCATTTTTTGACGATCTAATACCTTACAAGGAAGTGTTAAAGGCTGACTCTATGGAGGGATGGATAAAGGTATTTGGTAAGTTATATATTTATTTCTTTTATGGACAAGTGGATATGTTTAGTATTCATATTTATTTCCTTTTTTTAGATAAAACAAGAAGAATTCGACCCTGTTAGAGTCTTGGGTAACTCCAACTGCATTGGCCCCTTTCGAGGATCAGCCTAAGAAGAAACGTGTCACAACCATTGCAGCTGACCCCAACAAAGATTGGGTGAAGAGGATAAAACGGTTGAGGGTTGATTATGTGATTGAACTCTCGGAGGGTTAGAAAGTGCTCTTCTTTGTTTTCCTTTTATATTGGCTTGTCTTGCTTTCCAACAATCTGGGAAAGTAAACGATCTTGTTCCTTCTGAGGATTATGCTTTTGTTGGCCAACTTTCTCCTTCTACTCAGTGTGATTTGGTAAAGGAGATAGACATTGGTGTGATGATGGCAGTGTTTCTTCTTAACCAATTAGATGATGATCCTAAATATTTTCTAATTCCTTTTGTCCTACCCTAGGAGTTGCAGTTGTTAAACACTCTTTATGAATTTGTTGGGACAAAGTAGGTGGGTTTTGAGAAAGATCGTCTAGAAATGCAGGGTTGCGTTGAGTGTGGGCCTCTCCTGTCTGAAGAAAGGCATCTCAATGATTCCCAGACCGTATTAGCTAGGTAGCTAGATGATCTTGGGGATCGGATTAGGAAGACTGGAGAAGATGTCTATTGAAGTGAACTTGAAGTGGAAGTTATGTCCCTCGATATCTGAGGTAATATGGAAAAGTTGGTCGGATTGAAGGAAAGCATGATGGGAAGAGAAAAATATTCTCAAGGTCAACGGACTATGCTAGATGTTCCTGATAACTTGAATCTCTTTCCTTGGAGTTTCTTACCTATCGCGCTTCAACGGACTATGCTAGATGTTCCTGACTATCAAAGTGTCTTGCACAACTTGAATCTCTTTCCTCGGAGTTTCTTACCTATCGCGCTTCCTTCCGACTTCTTTAATTATTTTGTAATGTACTATTTCAACAAGTACCTGTATATGTAATCTTATATTTGGTTGTTTCGTATTTTTATATACCTTGTTGTATTTTAGAATTTTGATTGTTTATGTTTTCCCTTCGTATGGAGAGATGTGGTCATGCCTCTGTATTTGTATTGCGCTCCGCATCATAGAGGATCATACTCGACCAAGAGTAGAGGATCCTCATCCCTGGCGCAGAGGTATGACTCGGATCGAAGTGGACGTCTCCCTACTCACCCACTCATGTCCCTTGAATTGGCCAGATCCAAAGGGGGTGCGCTAGTTATGCGTAAATGAATGTATATCTTTGACATGGGGTACTCAGAAGTTCAAAGCATCTCCGATAGCACCCCTGGGGGAATTGGTTGTTTTAGTCATACGTACAAAGCATCATTGATAGCTCCCCTGAATTCTAAAGGTGTTTTAGGTGTTATGGGGAATTGGTTGTTTTAGTCGAGCGTACAAAGTGTATCCAATAGCACCCCTGATTGCCGTAGTTTGAGCACTCGTTTGAGCTTGGCTACATTCCATGTCCTCAGTATTTTTGACCCTTCTAGATATTCCAACTAATATGATCCTCGCCTGGTACTTTCTTCACCTGATAAGGTCCTTCCCGATTTGCTGATAGCTTTCCATCGCAATCATTTTTTCCTCCGGTGTTAAGCCATCGCAAGATTAGATCTTCCGACTGAAATTCTATATGTCGTACATGACGGTTTTACTAAACAACCTCCATTTGTTGGACAATGGCGCTTGTAAAGGAAACTGACAGTATTATTTCTTCCAAGAATTCTACCTCTTCTTCATGGGCAGCATCCTTTATTTCTTTTGGGAGGAGGTTAGTTGTTCTCCATGTCAACTCTTTGACTTCTATTGGGATAACTACTTTCACCCTGTACGTAAGTTGATATGGAGTCTCCCCTATTATGGATTAGGCGGTTGTATAATATACCCTCAACACATGTGGAAATTCATCGGCCCAATTACCTTTGGCTTCCTCTAGCTTTTTTTTTCAAATATTGAACCTGAACCCGGTTGGCAACTTCCGATTGGACGTTGGTTTACAGGTGTTCGACCAAAAATAAATGTTGCTTTATTCTCAATTCCTGCATACAATTTTGAAATTTCCCATCTATGAATTGTGTCCTATTTTCTGTCACAATGGATTAGGGAACTTCGAATCGTGCCAATATTTTTTTCTTGAAAAACTTCAAAATATTTGTCGATGTGATTTTTGCTAGAGCTTCAACTTCAATACATTTTGTAAAATAGTCAACATATACAATTAAGTATTTGAGTTGGTTGGGTTCTTAAGCGAAGGGCCCAGGAAGGTCCCTTCCCCATTGCATGAAGGGCAATGGCAAAGTAAGAACATTTAGCTCAGTAGACGAGGCATTAAATACATCCTCATGCCGTTGGCATTTGTAGCATTTCTTGACATGCTCTTGGGCATCCTGGGTCAAGGTTGGCCAGAAATATCCTATCCTCGAGATAATGTTGGCTAAAGTGGCAACTCCTAGGTGTTACCCGACTATCCCTTTGTGTACTTCCAAGAGGGCATAATTGCCATCCTCTTTTCCTAGGAAGCTTAGAAAGGGGAATGGAAATTCCTCTTTTGTATAAGGCTCCCCCGACCACCGTATACCCACTGGCTCTTTTCTTTACGAGCATGGCTTTCGATAGATTTGGGGGTAGATTATCATGTTCAATGTACTATTTGATAGGAGCGATCCAAGAAAGAGAGGTTGGAGTTCGGTTGGAAAGTACTTCTCCAGAAAGAGAGATCAGTTGGAAAGTACTTCTCCAAAAACTACTTCTTGAAGTTATCCCAAGTAATCTTAGTACCTGTAACTCCCAACCACTATAGGGCATTATCCTACCAATACTCACCCTCTTTCGATAACATGTGTGTCCCAAACAACACTTTCTACTCATCAGTAAAAACCATAACCCGAAAGATATTCTCAATCTTCTGCAGTCAACTCCGAGCACCCTCAAGATTGTATCTCCCCTTGAATGTAAGCAGATTGTTCCTCTAAAACTTTATAGCCCATGGAGTTTATCATCACCAGCATTCTGATTCTGATTTTCTTACAAAGCTTCATTCTCTTGCACCATCACATTATCCACTACTTTCAAAGCATCAACAATTTCTCGATCGTACCTTCTATCCATTTCTCTCTCACAACCAGCTCAAACAAGTTAACTAATTGTGATCAGTAAAGCATATAATTGTAAGACATCGACAATGTTCACACACATGTTGCACACAAGGGTACAATATAGTCACAACCTAGGCCGAATGGACTAACATGCTATGATACCAACTATGTAACTCCCTAAAACCCCAACTCTTTATCTATAAATAAAACATATAAATTTTCTCATATAGGGCATTACACATTCATCACCATTCATCTTGCTCAACAAAACATAACATTTATTAAGGCAGAGGAGTAAAAACATCATTTCATCATAAAAAGTCTCCACACCGAAAAGCTAATGAAAATAATCTAAAATATCTTCGAGAAACATAACATGTAATAAATAGACCATCCCCTAGTGTTACACATGAGAGTGACTCCAAAACTAAAAGACTTGAAAACAACAAGGTAAACGAAGAAGCATAAATGCCCTCCTCCAGCTCAAACAACTGTTACTCCTCTACCTGATTATTTGTATCCTAAAGGAGTATAAAACGCCACAAAAAAACAAACAGGGGTGAGAATACATTCAAAAATATTAGCGGTGTATAACTGCATTCATGTCATTCGCAGTCCTCACCAATCATCAGCATATTTATTTATAACATCACAATCATCACCAATCATCAGCATATTTGTTCATGTCAAATTTTATAGGTATGATCTTGTAGCGGTAAAATTTTTGAGATTAAGCTATTGATTAACTTAACTCGCAAAGCAAGAGTCGTTACCGCGCTTTTATTGTTTTCAAAGGAAAAAGGAAAAAGTTCGAACAAAACCCAAAGAAGTTTTAAAACAAAACTAGTAAAACGAGAACAAGGGTTTGGGGGTTAGTTATGCAAAGAGAAGGTATTAGCGCCCTAAACATCCATGGTACTCCATGGGAACCTCTTTGAAAATATACATATTTTGGTTCGTAAAAGGGTGTTGTTTATTAAAAGATTGGAGAGATGGAAAAAGGATCATTTTTATTATGATTTGGTGTTTGCCAAGACTTTTAAAGTCTCATGCCTACGTACCAACAAAGTGCAATGGAGGATCAAAACCTCGTAGTTCGTGGTAAAAATAACAAAGATGTTCGTTTTGATTTATATTTTTATGGAAATACATTTTGTCATTTTAAGGAGAATATTGAACTAGTCACCCACAAGTATGAGAACTTTGCATCATCATGAGAAGGGCTCCAACTTGGATAAGGATCAACAAGTATGCCACTATCTTCCACAAATGAAAAAGAATTATTATCAATACTATGGAGATATGAGAATTATAACTCAACTATGGAAATGAATCATGTCTAATGCTTTGAGAAAAAATTTAAGAGTAAATATGCACAAGCTCACAAAATGGTTTGAATGAGTTAGGAATTTTTTTGTCTTTTGAAATTGGCCTAAAAATGCTTAAAATGGATTGGCATTTTTTAGGGAAAAGGTTTTAAAAATCACTTGACAAAATTCAAGGTTTATTGAGAAAGTTGTTCAAGTTAAAACAAGAAGATTTTGAAAAAGAGAGAAGATTTTGAAAATTAAAGAAGGGGGGAGGAGAAGAAGAGAATATCCTAAAGCAGTAAAGTAAAAGATAAAGAAGAAAGATCTAACCAAGAGATGACAAGCTTTATGACATAAATCAAGCAAGAATTCCCTCCTTTGGATTAAGCCTCCCGAAAGAAAAATAAGCAAATAATAATCCATGTGTCAGATGAAACCAAAATAACAAATCCAGGCTTTCCAAAAGAAATCCCAAGTCAAAGGCATCAGATGAATTTCAAGGTCTCGGGTCACAAGCCCCAAAGTAAAGGTCAAGATCCTAATTCTAAATCCATAACTCCATAAAGATGTCAAGGACAGTAACCACAAGTCCATGAATTAAGAGAGACACGTTTCCTTTTTTAGTTTTTTTAATTATGACATAAAGAATGGTCCAAATGGACCAAGAACAAAATGAAATAATCACAATGTAATATGAAATGCTAAACATAAATCATAAAGTAAATGACAAAAAAATAAAGGAACATAAAATAAATGACTTAGAAATAAAAGTTAATATAAGTAAATTGTTAGTAAGTGATGTTAGTAATCAAAGATAAAAATATGTTTTGGTCACTTTTTGGAGAACACTCAACTATCCACTCACAAACATGAAAATATGAGTCTATACATCATTTATAAGAAGGGCTCCAACTTGGATAAAATCAACAAGTATGCCATTATATCTGATAAATGGAAAAGGAGCAAAATTTTCACATAATACCATGACAAATAGGAGAATTACAATCTCACTTATAAAAATTGAAGGTGAGAAAAACAAGAAAGGGGGGGTTTGAATTGTTTGGAAAAATAAGCGCTTTTCAAAATGAAAATCACACAAGGATTTTATACTGGTTCGCTTATAACACAAAGCTACTCCAGTCCACCCGGCCAAGGTGATTTCGCCTTCAACAAGGACTTAATCCACTAATCTTGAAAGATTACAAACAACGTCTAAGATACAAAATCTCTTAGCCCTCTCAAGTATACAGACTACACAGAGTCACTTGAGGAAATCAACAAACAATAGAAGAAGGATTTATGTAAACTAGAGTGCTTCTAAGAAAGCAAGTATTACAAAATTAAGAACAAAAGTTTTTCACGTAATAAGCAAAAGCTTCGTGAAGATAGAGAGCAAGAGTGTTTTTCTTGTTGATGTTTCAGTATGATTTTTTCCTCGTATATGTGTGTTGCTGAAAATTGATTTTCAATCCTTTATATAGATCAGTTGAAGTAGTAGTTGAAACTGGTGGATATTGAGATGAAGTTACGCCATCACATAATTAGCTAATGCAGGATGACTTTTTCTTCTTGAAATGACTACTTACCACAAGTAGTATTTTCTTTATTGAGATTGGAGATTAACGTCTCTTTCTCAATTAGGAAATCCATTTGAAAATCTTTACTTGTCTTCAACGTTACTCTTTCATGATTAGCAAATCCATAATCAGAGTATTTGTGTTTCTGGAGAACCTTGGAATCTTGCTTCTGATGTTGATCTAAATAGATTCTTCAGAAAGCGTTGTTCAGAGTCAGAGGTTCTAGGACTTACTTCCTGTTAAGATGCTTCTGATACTTGTTGTTTAGTTCAGAGTTTGACTTTCTTGAACTTGTTTCTTCTTCAGAGCTTCTGATCATTTGATAATATACTTCTGATCTGGTACTCTATCTGATGATGTCATCAGAGTCCTGCACACTTAGAAACTTTTCGTTAGGGTGCCATTTTTGGTTTCATCCTTTGTTATCATCAAAATCAAGGAATCTGTTGTATCACAATTTTTGTTCTTACAATCTCCCCCTTTTTGATGATGACAAAACAACTTTAATTAGCAGATGAAACATGAATAAAAATAGATCAGATAGACAGAAGCTCCCCCTGAGATAGTACTAGGGAGTTCAGAGGTTCTGAAGTTCTTACCAGAGTTTCTTAAGTAAAGAGGTTTCTGAGATTTTCTGCAATTTCTTAAGTCCAAGTTAGATAATTTTGTTTATATAAAAAAGATGTTGCAGAATGCTTGATGGTTTTAGACAATATTTTCATCAGAGCTAATAATTACTTTCTCCCCCTTTTTGTCAGAATCAAAAAGACATAGTAAAAAAATAAGCAAAGAGAAAATAAATAAGGAGAAAAACTGGAATTCATAGATAGAAGCACAAAGGCAACAAGCAGAAACATCAGATTCAAAAGAACAAGAAAAAACATCAGATCCAAAAGAAGACAGAAGCAAAAACAATAGGCAAGCAAAAAACAAATAACTCCTAAGTGCCTAAGGGTTCGGAGGCGGAGGCATTCTCTGAAGCAGCATAGCAAGCATGTTCTGGATGTTTTCGTTGACAGTATCTTGCTTGTCCATTCTTGCCCGGAGTTCATTCTGATCTTGCTTGAGTTCTTTCAGAGTCTGAAGAACCGTAGGAATCACAGAAGATGACTCCCCCAGAGTCAGAGCTTGCTGAGCTTCAGCTTCAGCAGCAGCTTGAGCTTCTGCATCTGCCAGAGCCTTGGCTTCAGCTTCCTTTTCCCTTAGGATTTCAGCTTCCTTAGCAAGTCTTTCTTCTTCTAGCCTTTTTGCCTCTTCTTCAGCTTTCTTGGCCAATCGCTCTTCCTCTAGCCTTCTGGCTTCAGCCTCTCTGGCAAGTCTCTCCTGGAGTCAGGTTCGTTGTAGTGGTGAAGTTATTTCAGGTTCTGTGGTTTGTGTTTGTTGTGAAGCAAGTCTATGAGCGTAAAGTGTCGCTATAGTTGGGGATTCAGGGTCAGAAAATGCAGGGTCAGAAGAGACAGAAACATATGGAGGTGACTCAGGTTCAGAGGATGAAGAAGATGAAGTGCTTTGGTGGGTTTGTGCAGGTTTAGAGGGAGGAATGAAAGTACGGGCTATATTTAAAACTGGTGTAGGTTTGGAGGTTCTGGTGATTGAGGGTGTAATGTCAGAGGTGGTATAAATGGGTTGTGAGGAGAGAGGGTTAGAGGAAGCCATCAAAAATTCAGAGGTAGCAGGAGGAACAGACTTACCAGTAGAAAATTGCAGAGGAGCTGAAGATCCGCTTCCAGAAGCTCCTTCAAGTCTGGCCTTCTTTGCTGGTGGTGCTATCTTCTTTTCAGAAATACCTCTCTTGTATCTTACTAAATCTTCTTCAGAGTCCAGACAGTCATCGAGGCTGAAATCAGAGACATCAACACCTTCTTCCAGCAGACGATGAAGATAGAGGGCAACAGCATCTCTGGGTTCGTTTTTGAAGAATCTGGCAAGGCCATGAGGCATCTTCCTCTGATCTTTCAAAGAATCCCAAGATGTATCCAGAGTTGGCTTGACTTGTATTTTCTTGATTATCCCCATACTCTTGAGGTTTCTGGCATTCAGAGGCTTCCCCACATCAATTGCCAGATCATCCATCAACTTGGTCTTTTCCAGCTCATCTACCAGTCCATGCTCAATGAAGACGTCAGATAGCAATCTTCCCAGAGGAATGTAGGATCTGGGCTTCATGTTATTCCTGGTTTCTCTGACTGAATCTCTCAGATATCTGAAGAGGAGAGCAGGGAGGTTGATCTTCACACCTTTCTGGATGCAGTACAAAATGCATTTCTGGTCTGCATTAATGTAATCAGAAGAGTTGGAGGCTGGACGGTGGTGGATAGTTCCCAGAATAATCTTCAGCCACACTCTGAGGTTCTGGTGTAGCTCTTTGTTCTTAGAGGGGTTTCCTTCAACATTGGGTTTGAAGATTGTTGGGTTTATCACATCTGTGATGCGTTTTGACCTAGGAGGAATGTTGTAAATCCTTTTTCCTCCACTTTGCTCCATATTCAACAAGGAAGCAATAGACGCTTCAGTAATAACAATCTTCACTCCCAGAACAAATGAGACGATGAAGTTGTCATCTGCATCTGCATGTCTCCAGAATTCCTTGACCAGAAGAGGGTAGATTGGACCATACAACCGTTGGAAATAGTTCTCCCACCCTTGTTGACGCAGTTCTCCAGTTAGATCAACGCCATTTCTTCTTAGGTTGTCGAAATCAACCAACGATTCGCACAACACATCCAAGCCTTCAAAGGGGGTTGAAAGGTTAATGTGGCGTTCACGGTCAAGAACGTGAGGTTCTTTGTAAACAGGGGTTATGGTGACACCAGTAACCGTTGGTGTTTGAGTGTTTGAGGTTTGGGGATTAGAACTTGATTCCATCTGTTGAGAGAAGTTAAAAACTTCTTGTTGTTGAGCATCCATGAAGAAGAAGATGAAGATTGATGAAGAACTTGCAGAGAATGCTTTGAGAGAGGGTTTAGGGTTTTAGAGTGAGTGAGAGTGATAAGTGTGAAAAGTGAGAGAAAGTGTTTATATACTCTAAGTAAACACATGCAAAAACGACACACATCCCAGCGTTAGCACAAAAATCAAAATAGCACGTTTGGGGGGAAAAAATGATTACAGCTAATAAATGAATGTCTAATCCCAACAGTACGCACACTGCTCTAGGAGATTTCAAACGTTCTGACCTTTGATTTCTTTTGACAGCTGTCTAGAAGTTCTAGGGTTAGACGTTTAATGCTCCACGTGTTGATGTATCTGATCTTCAGGAATACCAAAGGATTGGTTTCTGAAGATTTCTAACTCAGATATCTTCTTAACTTGTAGAAGTATCAGAGTCAGAGGCAGAAGTACATTTGTTTACATCAGATTCACATTTTACATTTTTCAGAGCCATTTTTCACTCAGGGCAATTTTTAATGTTCAGATTTTCTAAGATAAAAAGAAATCTATCTTCAGCTAGAGGCTTAGTAAAGATATCTGCCCATTGATGTTCTGTATCAATGAACTTCAATGTTACTATCCCTTTCTGAACATAGTCTCTGATAAAATGATGTTTTACTTCTATGTGTTTGGCTCTGGAATGTAGAATGGGATTCTTACTTAAACAAATAGCAGCAGTATTATCACAAAAGATAGGAATGTTACTCTCAAATATCTGAAGATCTTCTAGCTGATGCTTCATCCAGAGCATCTGAGTTGTGCACAGTGATGCTGAGATGTATTCTGCTTCTGCAGTTGATAGAGCAATAGTTGACTGTCTTTTGCTAGCCCAGGAGATTAGATTGTTTCCCAGAAGCTGGCAATTTCTAGATGTGCTTTTTCGTTCTATTCTATCTCCTGCGTAGTCTGCATCACAGTAACCAGAAAGTCTATACTCTGATGTTTTCTCATACATCAGGCCCAGGTTAGGAGTTCCTTTCAGATACTTAAGAATTCTCTTAACAGCTGTTAAATGAGATTCTCTAGGATCTGATTGGAATCTGGCACAAAGACAGACGCTAAAGAGAATATCAGGACGAGTAGCAGTCAGATAGAGAAGAGAGCCTATCATACCTCGATAGAGCTTCTGACAAACCTTGTTGCTTACCTCTTCCTTTTCCAGAATGCAAGTTGGGTGCATAGGAGTTTTTGCAGAGTTGCATTCAGTCATGTCAAACTTCTTCAGAACGTCTTTAATGTACTTGCTTTGATGAATGTACGTGACTTCTGGAGTTTGATTGATTTGAATTCCCAGAAAGAACTTTAGTTCTTGCATTAAACTCATTTCAAATTCTGCCTGCATTAACTTAGAAAATTCTTGGCAAACAGAGATATTAGCAGAACCAAAAATAATATCATCAACATAAATCTGGCATATCATGAGATCATTATTAAGGTTTTTACAGAAGAGTGTAGAATCAACTTTCCCTCTGATAAAATTTTGTTCCAGAAGAAAATTGCTTAAGCGTTCATACCAAGCTCTGGGAGCTTGTTTAAGTCCATATAAGGATTTCTTAAGTTTAAAAACATGTTCTGGAAAGTTTGAATTTTCAAAACCTGGAGGTTGATTGACATACACTTCTTCTGAAATATAACCATTAAGAAATGCACTCTTGACATCCATTTGGTATAATTTGATAGAATGATTAATAGCAAAAGATACAAGAAGACGAATAGATTCTAACCTCGCGACTGGAGCAAAAGTTTCATTATAATCAATACCTTCTTGTTGACTATAACCTTGAGCTACCAGTCGTGCTTTGTTTCTGACAACTTCTCCTTTCTCGTTCAGCTTGTTTCTGAAAACCCATCTGGTTCCAATGACATGAGTGCCTCTGGGTTTAGGAACGAGATCCCAGACATCATTCTTTGAGAATTGATCTAATTCTTCTTGCATAGCTGCCACCCAATCGTTATCTTGAAGAGCTTCATCACAGGACGTAGGCTCAATCAGAGACACTAGTCCCAGAGGAATATCTTCAGAAGTTCTGAAGGTAGATCTGGTTCTAACAGGTTCATCTTTGTTTCCCAAAATCAAATCTTCAGATACGTTAATACGACTTTTAACTTTCCTTGGAATTTCTGGAGATTTAATTTCTTCAGAGTCTTGAGTGACAGTTGCTTCTGGAGTTTTCTCAGATTCTACAAGAGTGATTTCCAAATCTGCAAACTTTTCAACTAGCTTTGACTTTTCAGGGTCAAGCTTATCATCAAATCTGACATGAATTGATTCCTCCACAATTTTGGTTTCTGTGTTGTATACTCTATAGCCTTTAGAGCGTTCTGAGTATCCTAACATAATACCTTTCTGTGCTTTGGAATCAAACTTATTCAGATGTTCTTTAGTATTTAATATAAAACAAGAGCATCCAAAAGGATGAAAATATGAGATGTTGGGTTTTCTTCCTTTACACAGTTCATAGGGAGTCTTTTCTAGAATAGGTCTTATAGAGATTCTATTCTGAATGTAACACGCTGTATTTACAGCTTCTGCCCAAAAGTGCTTTGCTACATTAGTTTCATTGATCATGGTTCTGGCCATTTCTTGGAGTGTCCTATTCTTCCTCTCTACAACTCCATTTTGTTGTGGAGTTCTAGGGCAGGAGAAATCATGGGATATTCCATTAGAATCAAATAATTCTTCAAAATCTTTATTTTCAAATTCTCCACCATGATCACTTCTGACTCTAACAATTTTGGAGTCAAATTCTTTTTGCACTTTGGAACAGAAACTGGTGAATACAGAGTGAGACTCACTCTTGTGCTTTAGGAATTTTACCCATGTCCAGCGACTGTAATCATCAACAATGACTAGTCCATACTTCTTTCCATTAACTGATGCTGTTTTCACAGGACCAAATAAGTCAATGTGAAGAAGTTCCAGAGGCTTAGAGGTAGAAACAACATTTTTCTTTTTAAAAGATGTTTTTGAAAATTTTCCTTTCTGACAAGCTTCACACAGAGCATCTGAAGAAAACTTCAGTTTAGGTAGGCCTCTGACTAACTCGAGTTTAGTTAGCTGAGAAAGTTTCCTCATGCTAATGTGGCCTAAGCGTCTATGCCATACCCATTGCTCTTCGTGAACTGACATTAGACATTTAACATTTTGATCTTTTAAATCAGAAAGATTTATTTTGTAAATGTTGTTTTTCCTCTTGCCTGTGAAAAGGACAGAGCCATCGTTCTGATTAATGGCTTTACATGTTTTTTGATTGAAGATTACATCATAACCGTTATCACTTAATTGACTTATGGATAACAAGTTATGCATTAATCCTTCTACATAAAGAACATTAGATATAGAGGGAAGAGTACCATTACCAATAGTTCCGGAGCCTCTGATCCTTCCTTTCTGATCTCCTCCGAAGCCTACAAATCCAGCGTCTTTAAGTTCCAGACTTTGGAACATAGACTTTCTTCCCGTCATGTGTCGCGAGCATCCAGAGTCCAGGTACCATGACTGGTGTCTGAACTTCGCTGCATAGGATATCTGCAACATAGATAATCTTATCTTTCGGTACCCAGAATCTCTTGGGTCCTTTTAGATTAGTTTTCCCAGAGTTTCTTACAACTTTGGGTCTTCTAGCATTTTTAAATTTGTGTTCTTGTGTGTGTGTGTAGTGATATGAAAAAGGAGATTTAATTTTATCACTTGCAGAAGTTTTATCTTCATTAGGATCATACCCAATTCCCCTTTTATTGTTCTGACTTACTCCATAAATCATGGATGCCATAATACTCCTATCTATCCCATTCTTCAGAAATTCTTGAAAGGCTTCTTCATATTTGTAAATAATTTTATTTGAAATTTGTGGTGCTTGAGATAACGTTTCTTCTAATTTTATTTTTGCTTCATTTCTTTCTAACATTAAAGATTTGATTGTATCTTCTTGTGATAGAATTGTTATCTCAAGTTCACTACACTCTTCAAATTTTGCTTTAAGACAGCCTTTAACGCTTTTAAACTTTTGTTTTAATTTCTGATAAGAAGTAAGAGTTTCTGACAAACATGATTCTAAGTCAGATCTAGAAAGTTCAGAAAATACCTCTTCAGATTCTTCGTCTGAACAGCTGGATGTGGTAGCCATAAGTGCTACGTTGGCTTGTTCGTCAGAGTCAGATTCTGATGATCCAGATTCACTGTCATCCCAGGTAGCCATCAGTCCTTTCTTTGTTCTGAAGGTGTTTTTCTTGAAGCTTTCTTTTCTAGGGTTGTCTTTCTTCAACTTGGGGCATTCATTTCTGTAATGACCTGTTTCTTTACATTCATAACAGGTAATATCTTTGTTAGCTTTACCTTTTGAAGTTGACTCTGATCGATCCCCTCTGGGTCTTGGTCTTCTGAAGTTGTTGTTCCTCTTTTTCCAGAGTTGCTTGACTCTTCTGGTTAGTAGGGACAACTCTTCTTCATCATCAGAGTCTTCTGGTTCAGAATCGTCAGTATCTTCAGCTTCTGCCTGGAGAGCTTTGGTTCTGTCAGGCTTCCGTCTTTCAGATCTGGACTTAAGCGCTACGGACTTGTTCCTTTTCTGAGGCTCATCCTCCTCTAGTTCTATCTCATGGCTTCTGAGAGAACTAACAAGTTCTTCAAGGCTGATATTGTTCAGATCCTTTGACAGCTTTAGAGCAGTAACCATAGGTCTCCATTTCTTTGGCAGACTTCTGACTATCTTCTTAACATGATCTGCAGTCGTGTATCCTTTGTCTAACACTTTAAGACCTGCAATAAGAGTTTGAAATCTAGAAAACATAGCCTCTATAGCTTCGTCGTCTTCCATTTTGAAGGCTTCATATTTCTGGATAAGTGCCAGAGCCTTCGTCTCCTTGACTTGGGAGTTTCCTTCATGGGTCATCTTCAGAGAGTCAAGTATATCTTTGGCAGTCTCTCTGTTGGTGATCTTTTCATATTCATTGTATGATATAGCATTTAGAAGTATTGTTCTGGCCTTGTGGTGATTTTTGAAAATACGTTTCTGATCTTCTGACATCTTACTTCTGGGAACTTCAGCTCCATTTAAGACTGGAGGTTTGTATCCATCTGTGACAATGTCCCATAGGTCAGCATCATAACCCAGAAAGAAACTTTCGATTCTGTCTTTCCAGTAATCAAATTTCTCTCCATCAAAAACAGGAGGCTTGGCATTGTAAGAATCTCTTTCATTTGAGTGGGCCATTGTTTTTCTCGAACTGGATCTCTCTACACGGTTAAGTGTTTGATTAGAAAATCAATAACAGAGCCGGAGCTCTGATACCAATTGAAGGTGAGAAAAACAAGAAAGGGGGGGTTTGAATTGTTTGGAAAAATAAGCGCTTTTCAAAATGAAAATCACACAAGGATTTTATACTGGTTCGCTTATAACACAAAGCTACTCCAGTCCACCCGGCCAAGGTGATTTCGCCTTCAACAAGGACTTAATCCACTAATCTTGAAAGATTACAAACAACGTCTAAGATACAAAATCTCTTAGCCCTCTCAAGTATACAGACTACACAGAGTCACTTGAGGAAATCAACAAACAATAGAAGAAGGATTTATGTAAACTAGAGTGCTTCTAAGAAAGCAAGTATTACAAAATTAAGAACAAAAGTTTTTCACGTAATAAGCAAAAGCTTCGTGAAGATAGAGAGCAAGAGTGTTTTTCTTGTTGATGTTTCAGTATGATTTTTTCCTCGTATATGTGTGTTGCTGAAAATTGATTTTCAATCCTTTATATAGATCAGTTGAAGTAGTAGTTGAAACTGGTGGATATTGAGATGAAGTTACGCCATCACATAATTAGCTAATGCAGGATGACTTTTTCTTCTTGAAATGACTACTTACCACAAGTAGTATTTTCTTTATTGAGATTGGAGATTAACGTCTCTTTCTCAATTAGGAAATCCATTTGAAAATCTTTACTTGTCTTCAACGTTACTCTTTCATGATTAGCAAATCCATAATCAGAGTATTTGTGTTTCTGGAGAACCTTGGAATCTTGCTTCTGATGTTGATCTAAATAGATTCTTCAGAAAGCGTTGTTCAGAGTCAGAGGTTCTAGGACTTACTTCCTGTTAAGATGCTTCTGATACTTGTTGTTTAGTTCAGAGTTTGACTTTCTTGAACTTGTTTCTTCTTCAGAGCTTCTGATCATTTGATAATATACTTCTGATCTGGTACTCTATCTGATGATGTCATCAGAGTCCTGCACACTTAGAAACTTTTCGTTAGGGTGCCATTTTTGGTTTCATCCTTTGTTATCATCAAAATCAAGGAATCTGTTGTATCACAATTTTTGTTCTTACAAAAATGCCATTAGCTTTTGGGACAAATTCAACGTTATGTTAAGCAATCGTAATTGGACTTATGTGGAGGTCACAACTATCTGAGGTCGGTTAATAATAATGTTTATCCTAATACATGCTAGAGAAATGATATGTAAATCATACTCCTAAAGTTATTCCACACAAGATAATAAAATGAAAGGGGATGATCAAGCACAAAGGCTATGAGGAAGGTCTATTATGTAGCGGTGCATTTGTGACCATCGAGCTATGGATAAACCCGACGTCAATTGGAAAATCAGAGTCGCCACCGCGCCTTATTTGTTTCCAAAGGAAAAGAGAAAAGTACGAACTACAGCCAAAGATAAGAAGTTTTCAAATCAAAACTAATAAAATTCTAGAGATTATAGGTAAGGGGATTGGTTACACAGAGGGAAGGTATTAGCACCCAAAGTGTCCTAGGTACTCCTAGGGAGCCCTTTTTGTGTGCAAGTGTTTTGGTTGAAAAGATGTTTGATACAAAAATGGAATGGGGGGATGAGAAAAGAATTCATTAATTAAATTTTTGTGTTTGACAAGACCTTTGGTCTTATGCCTACGTACCAACATAAAAATGAGGGATCAAAACCCCGTAGTTCGTGGTAAAAATTTCAAAGAGGTTGGTGAATTAATTTTATGAAAATTTTAACAGAGAAAGGCACAAAAATGGCCAAAGATTTGAATGGTATTGTTAGTTATTTTTGTAGTTTGAAATTAAAGTCAATATGGTTAAGTTTTTTTACATATTTGATATAAGAAAAAAAAAATTCAATGGCATAAGGCCAAGGTTTCTAAGTTGAAAACACAAACAAAAAAGGTTTTGAAAAGAGAGAGAGATTTTGAAATTAAAGAAGTGGTAGAAGATGAAGAGGCTACCCTAGACAAAAATTAAAAGTTAAGAGTTGAAAAGATCTGACCAATGGGATAGAATCCACAAGACAAGAATGTCAGATAGAAACTCATTTTCCTTTGGACTTTTGAGCAAGCAACAAGCATAAGCAATATCCAAGCAAACTGTATGAAGACCAAGGCATCAAATAAAGATATCCATAATATCCAAACAAGCATTCCAATAGCTAGCAGTCTTCAATGTCTTCCAATGTATCAGATGAAAATATTCCTTGGCAAATTCTCAGAAACCATCATCATAAACAATAATAATAGTATAACAATCAAGCACAAAGACAAATTGACAGATTAACCAAGAGCACTCAGGGTTTGCATTAGATGAAACGCATAGTCAAGAATAACTCAGTCTCAGTATATTGGCATTGGCCAAGTCCTAAAAGCATAGGGAGTGTTGCCTACTTTTATGTCCAAAAGCTCATATCAAGTCCAGCAGTCCACCAACATTTTTTTAAGGATTTTTGTTGTTATTAAGTATTTTTAAGGTCCTAAGACCATAAATAGAACAAAATCATAAGCACACAATACATGCAATCACAAGATATGGCCTAAGTGAGCAATAATGAAAATGACTGAAACATAAACAAGTTGATAAAGGTACTGAAATTTAAATTGCATTAAGTACATGACTTAAAAGTAAAGCACTGTTAATAAGAGGTTAGTCAAATGTTAGTGAAGAGTTAAATTATTTAAGTAATCCTTTGGAGAACACTCAACCATTCACTCACAAGTATGAACCCATGAACCCAGACATCATCCATGAGAAGGGCTCCAACTTGGATAAATCAACAAGTAGGCCACTAGCTCTCATGAATGGAAAAAAGGTCAAGTTTTCACACAATGCCTTGAAGAATGGGAGACTTACAATCTCACTTACTATAATGAGATGCCTTGTGGGACAAATTTAGCTCTATGTTAAGCAATCGTAATTGGACTTATGTAGAAGTCACAACTATTTGAGGTGGGGAAATAAAGATATTAGTGTTCATGCATGTTAGAGAGTTAGTACAAAGAACCAAGCTCCTAAAACATACCACACACAAAAATAAAGATGGGATGGACTTATCTCAATCCAGCCCATGTTGATTCATCTAACACAAGGTCATTGATGAATTAACTAGCATTTGGACATTAGAGAAATCATTGGTCAATGATGGATAAGGAAAGAATAGGGATGAAGATTAAGAGGGAAGGGGAAATAAAAACTAAAATTGATCACAAGAGGAAATTCATCTTATCAATATTATCCATTCATCTTGAGAGATGAAATGCACATTTTATCAACCCCCTAAATCCAATAGTATTGGTCAAATAAAAGTCAAATCAACAATGATCAATGCCAAACAGAAAGTCAAACATCACAAGGTAAATTAAATGGCTCAACAATATTTTTAAATAATTAAACAAATAAAAATCAATTTTAAAATGAATTAAAATGTATTTTTAAATGGACAAAATCTAAAATCCCTTTAAGTCACCAAATAAATGGCCAAGGGATTTATCCTAGGTCAAACAAGGTCAAAGGACCTTAGACAAAAAATTTCACAACTTTTGGAAAGTCAAAAGTATTTTAAAATATTTAAAAACAAGTCAAAAATAATTTAATTCATAGAAAATATCTAAATTAGTCCACAAAATTATTTTTATTTCAAAATATAGAAGAGGAAAATATTTTAAGATTTTTGGTGAAACTCCCATATTTTTTGGATTAAAAATGAAGTTATTATGAATTAAACAAAATGAGCTAATTAAAATATAAAATCAGAAATTAAATAAAATGAGAAAAACAAGGGCCATCAGATCTCCCTCATTAATTGAGGTGGAAGATCTGATGGTCGAGCGCGTGTCATCCATGGTGCACCCTTGTCAACGCGTAACACGCATGGTAATCAGAACCAAGGGCCATGATTAAAACATTTCAACATGATCAGACGGCTGTAAGGGCGCCAACGTACCACCGGAGCCGTACCTACGGTCTTCTTCTTCGGTGGACCTCACCGGACTGGTCCACCACCAACCTCCATAAAAAAGACAAGTGAATACACTAATTTAAAGAGAAGATCCTCATGAGTTCGAATCTGACCTCAATTTATCCCAATTCCAAGTATATTAAAAGATACATGGATTTGAAATTTAAGGTGCATGATCTGAGTTGCTTTGATTTGGCCTCAAAGCAACTCAATCTTGTTGCCTACATTGGTAGGTCTTCAGCCAACCAAAAACCAAGTGAAATGATGGAGAATTGAGGGAGAATCGAAGAAGGAAAGTTTCACAAAATTCACCTTCTGTTTGCAGTGATGAAGCTTGATCTAGATCTCAATTTGCTTGGGCTTGCTTCCTCTAGCTTGTAGGAGATAAAATGGATGCTCAAAGGGTTTGGACACTTGGAGTTTCAACCTCAAAATAGAAGTGAAGTGTAAACTCGATTTCAAATGAAATATTCAAGCTTATCCTTTAATGGAGGTTTGAGGAGGTTGCAGGAGCAAGGCTTGGGCAAGGTGTGTTCATTTTGATCAGGTAGGCAATGTATTTATAGGCTTTTCAAATGCTTTCCACACACTTTCAAAATTTGGCCAAATATAGCAACTCTTGATTGCTCGCTTGCATGGGTGTGTGATAGGCTCATTAAATGATGACAAAAGGTCAAAAATCATGTGCTAATTAACCTGAAATGATAACATGGGATCATGTATTAGTGAAATGGAAATTGGACATTGAACTTACCAAATGAGGCCATGCTTTACACCTATGAGCAAGTCCTTCAAAAATGATCCAAATGCCATGATCCTGGACTCTTTAGAAAGGTGACATGAAGTGGAACAACTCTGTTGTTGAATACGTTTCCATTTGGAGCATGGATCATGATGAATTTTGAGGTCGAAGTTGGAGGAGTCAAACATGGTTGAAAATTTTCTTAGTATAAAGTTAAATGACCACTTCTTCCACCTTGAATAACTTTTGCTATGAGCTTCAAATGAAAATGGTTCCTTAATAAAAGTTGTAAATATTTCATTCCTCTTCAATATGGTCAACATTTGACACCATTTGGATCTCTCATGAGGGAGTTATGGATTTTAGAACTTGAGGAAATTTGCTTGTGCAATGATGATGGCCCAAAATGACCTATAATGTTTCCTCTGAGTACATGCCCTTGCAAGTTAAATTTTACATTTATCAAAGAATAAATGTTGGATAAGACATCTTTAATTTGATCAAGAAACTTGGATGGCCTTCATATCACAAAATTTGAGAAAGTTATGGCTCTTGGAAGTTGACCTCCTAACTAGGGCACAAACAAAATAACTTATAATCTTTCACCATAAAAAATGACTTTCCAAGAAACATTAGCTCTTGATGTCAACATGAAAGTTGTTTGTAATGTCATAAAGAGTAACTTTTGTATTGGAATAATTTTGAAATGACAAAATTTATAGGATATAGGGTCTAGGGTACCCTAGATTTGACCAGTTGACTTTCTCTGGTCAACCTCTTTGAACCAACTTGCAAACTTGTAGTTATTTTGATTTTTGGGGTTCATGGAGGATAATATATGCACAATATGATGTATCATGAAGTATACCTTGAAATATTTGACCAATTGTTGGAGAAACTTGCTGAGGAAGTCGCACAAGATACACATATGAATTAGGGCTTCCAAGGCAAACAAGCTTCAAATCTCTTGATAAATTCTTGATAAAAACAATATATAATGAACACAGGGATACATATATGATGCTTAAAATGATTGTGAAATTTTCCTTGATTGATCTCCTTGCATTGCGGGTCTCAAACCCTGTATATGAGTTTGATGAGGCACAGGTGGACACACACACTACCTACAAAAGAAACAAAGGTACACTAGACATATTTTTGGTATTTTTGTTAGTAAACAAATAAAAATAAAGTATGATACAACCAAATATGCTTAGTGGTCTCTCCCACTGCAAACCCAATTAATGAGGGGTGAGGAGGATACCATGGTGTGATCCCAAAGCCAATGCAAATGATGAGATAGCATGAGGGGACTTAGGGTCAAAATTGGAGTCTTACAGCTGACCCTATTTAAGAACACTCTAGAAATAAAGCTATCTGCAGGGGACGAGAGTTGATCAGAGCGAAACTGAAATACTCAAGCCAAAGGAAATTCGATTTCACAAAGAAATATGAACCCAAACTCAACTGGGGAAGAAAAACTTCAGCACAGGAGTAAAAGAGACATATTATCTACCACCAGTTACTGGGTAGGAAGATAAGACACTCGAACATAGGGACGTCCATTACCGGTTAAGGTAAACATATCAAGGATGACTCGCTAACAAAAATGAGGAATATTGATTACCGGTTATTGGGTAAGAATAACCTCCTAGGGAAAAGGAACCAAAAATAGGAATTATAACTACCTTTTTACTGGGCAGAAAACCAAAGAGAGAGTACCTGTCACTGGTTAGACTGGACATATCAAGGATAAACTCAAAAGAAAGCATATTCATCATCGGTTAGGATGAACATATCAAGGATAGACCACCTGGGGAAAAGGGAAGAATACCTGTCACCGGTTAAAATGAACATATCAAGGATAAACCACCAACAAAAATAGGATTTACAACTACCAGTTACTGGGTAGAAGACCACAAAGAGAGTATCATTCATCAGTTAAGATGAACATATCAAGGATAAACTCAAAGAAAGAATATCTGTCATCGGTTAGGATGAACATATCAAGGATAAACTTAGAGGGGAGAATATGATTTATATCTTACCAATATTGGACAGAATACCGCAAATAGGAATTACAACTACCTTTTTACTGGGTAGAATACCAGAAAGAAGAGAAAATCCGTCACCGATTAAGGTGAACATATCAAGGATAAGATCTCTGGAAAGTAATAGGAATTACAACTACTTGTTACTGGGTAGAAGACCAAAAAGGAAGAATATCTGTCACCGGTTAGGGTAAACATATCAAGGATAGACTTGCTGGGGACACGTAAAAAAACGAATCCGCTGGAGAAAATAGGAAAAGGACTCAATATCAAGAAGGATATTCTAGTTATTGGGTAATAAACTCTTGGGGACCAACCGATTTATCTAGGTAAGAACTAGAAAGAAACAGTCAAACAAGACTCAACCCAATGAGGATATAAATCAAGGGGAACGGTTCCATCCAGATAATGAATTAGGGAGGAAACTGAAATAATAGCCATCCACGAGGAAATAACTCAGTGGGGAGAAAGGATAAACTCTTTCCACTTAAGGGGATGACACTATATAATTGAGGGAGGACAGACACACCAAATCCGCATGGGGAAAAAATATCACCAAAGCAGAAGATCAGAAGACCAGTCAATGCGACAAAAATGCATAATGAAAGATCTGATGTTATGTTTCATGCATGAATATGCATGAGTATGTATATGATCATGCTAACAAACGAGAACAAAGGATACAAACAAATGAGGATCTGAATCATCATAACTAGATACTTGGATAATCTCAACAACATGAAAACATCAACTAGAGAATCTGCTAGGGATGAAAATAAATCATCTAGCTCGGAATAAATTCAACTCTGGCTAGGGAAAGACATGGAGAACATGCATCTAACCACACATGGCAAACTTCACGGGGGGAAGAAAGCACTGCTGAAAATATCAACCAAACATGCTGAGGATAAAGGAGATCTGCTGAAGATCCAAATCTCAAGCTGAGGGATACAACAAGTCACCACTATGGAAATTTTTAGGTCAATACCATATCAAATGGGAGACAACCTGTAAGACCCCAATTTTTACCCTAAGATCCCTCATGGCATCATAACATTGCATTTGCATTGCCTCAAGGATCTTTAGCATCTTGGTTCCCTTTGCCTTTGGGTGGGACTCCTTGTGATTGGTTTGAGATCACCAAGCATGCTTGAATTATACACCATTATTTCTCTTACTTTTGTTTACTAACCAAAAGCACAAAAATGTGTCACTAACATCTTTTGTTTGAAGCTTGAGTATCATCCAAGACACTTTGTGGGTTCTATTTAGATGATCAGTCAACATAAGGGAATGGCTTGATATACTTCCAACGGGTTCAAATGGGGTCTATTCGTCAGTCAAAACGTTAATCTTGAAGGAGCAAAAGTTTGTTCATGAGCTATTATGCTCGCTAGGCAAGCAGAATGGGTCGCTTAGCGAGTCCCAAGAAAAGCCACCAGAATCACCTACGCCAGAGGAATTTCTTGAACTGTCATGCTCGTAGGCGAAGCCCACGTGTTTAAAAAAAAATGAAAAACGAAAAAAAAAACGAAAAAAAAAATAAAAATAAAAGAAAATAAAAAATAATAAATAAATAAATAAATAAAATATAACAGAAAAATTTTGGACTTGGGCCTCTCTCATTTGAGCCCACAGGTCCACAAAAATCAGGTTATAAATTCAGAGTTTCAGTGAAACAAAAGGGAATTCTATTCCTATTACCCTGGCAGGGAAAAAGATAGTGAGAGAAGAGCTAACAGACTTCAGAGCAACCTCCAGAGACTGAAGGGAACTCATCTGCAAAGAACCAATTCCATCTCATATAAACCCTCAGATTGCTTTGCAAATCCAACCGGGCAATTCAATTTCATTCGATCTCTCCAGTCAGGTTTTCCTTATTCCCATTACTTTATGCTTTTAATTTGAATGCTCTGAATGTATGAGGTATTATGGGTGAATTTGATACCCTTTTGATGCATGTGTTTGACAAGAGGTTTAGGCCTCCTACCCTTGGTTGCTTTTTGTGAATTTTAATGGCATGATTTGGGGGCAACTCTTGATTACCCTATCTTGTTTCTCTAACCTGTTTGTTGAGTTTTGTTTTGTGAGGGCTCATATGACTCTTGCAGAGATGGCTTGCCCGGTGTTCCACTTTATTTGTGGGATGCCACCTGGAGGTTTATCCCGATTACCTGTACTGACTCGCTTTCTTTGATGGTGCTAGCTTGGAGATCTCTGGGTTTCTTATCTCTTTATTTGCTGTTGCTTCGGATATTTATCCGTGTGGTAGATTTGTTAACCCCCTTTATCTTTCCCGCATTTTACTACTTTTTGCCTAAAGACCTCCATGAAGAGGCAATTGACGGATAAAAGGGATCAATAGTCAATCCCCTGTTATTCAGTGCGTCGTTCTTTAAGATCACACTACGTGTCGATGCCTCAGAACAAAAACCCCAGATCTTTTGTCCCGTCGGTCAGTGGAGAGGGTTCCACCTTTCTGAACCCCCACGCCTTGTCATGAGCTCACCCTGTCCAAGGTTAAAGGAGCTATGAGGTCTTATCCTCATTACCCATTTTTGCATGAGCATCCCCAAAACCACAAACAAACTCATTGATTTTTCTTCTCCTAAGAACACGTTTACTCCTTCTACTACAGGCGAGTAAGTCTCCAAAGGTCGAGGATCCGGTAGATTGCGTAGTAACGTCGTTCACCCCAAAACACAACCCTTACCCCATAGGTGGTCGAACTACGTTTTGCTCTTATTTTCATCCCAGATGAGATACGTAGGCATAAGACACGATGTCTTAGCAAGCACACTCCTCTTTAACCCATAGGTAGCCGAGCTACGAAGACTCTGATTCTCAAATTCAGATGAGATACGTATGTAGTGGATGCGACGTCCGTGCGAGTCATTTTCTTTTGTCCTATCTTTTAGTAAGTAGTACATTAGATTAACATACACGTTTTTCTCATCCCTTTAATCATGTTTGCACAAATAAATTTTCACAAAAAAAACAACCTTTGCAACAAATGTGAAAAGGGCTCCCTAGGAGTACCTAGGATGCTTTGGGTGCCTAACACCTTCCCATTGCATAACCAACCCCCTTACCCAGATCTATTTTTAATAGTTTTTGATTCGATAAAACTTTTAGGTTTTTGTTCGCTTTCTAACCATTCCTTTGGATAAATAGAAGTGCGGTGGCGAATCGACTTTTATGATTTACCTTGGATTTAGTCAATATCTCTAATGGTAACGAATACCCCGCTACAGAAAAATGGCGACTCTGCTGGGGATCAAAACATCCTAGTGGGTTTTGCCTACTTTTCATATTTGTTGTATTGTATTGTATATTTTTTTTTGTGACATATTTTTGTGCAATTTGGGATTACTGTATTGTATGTAATGATTGAATTGTTTGAATATTAATTCCTTGTATGCTTGGTGATCTTTGTGAGATGAGTTCTATACCCGGACTCGAGTGCACTTAGGATAGGAGAATGGCATAGTCTTGTCGACTTGTGTGGAGTTATTCCTTAGCAAGTTTACTTGCAAGTCCATTCACTTGGTGGAGGTTATGTTGGGATCAATAATGTCACATAAGTAAGTTGTGGTTAGACATTACTCTTTCCAATATAGACCTTAGAAGCTAAGGACCTTAGTTAACCAAGCCCATCTTGGCCTATTCTTAGGATGTAGTGCGAAAGTCGTTCAAGTGTAAGATTTGATACGATTGTTACGCGATACTACACTCATAAGAGTCTCTCTTGAGAATATTTTCGGAATACGAGTAGTCGTTTCTCCAATAATATCCGAAAGATGGGATGATGACTATGGGAACCTCTTGTAGAACATGTTTGGCAGGTTTAAACCCTAGTACACTCCCTTTTGGGTGGTTCTTAACCTAACTTCATGCTCGTGACTTATAACAAACCCTTGATTCATGGTTGATCCGTTCATGAATCCTTAATATCAATGGAACTTGGTTGATCCGTCCATAATCCACCAAAATGGATGATTGATATTAAGGATAACATGATCCATCCCATGACCTTTGTTTGGTGTGCTTTGCTTGATCCTTGAGTGTGATTGTTGCATTCATGCATTCATGCACCCATTTGCATCCATATCATCAATAAATAAGAAAATTTTCAAGGAACTTAAGGGGTTTATTTGCAAAATTTTCAGACATGGAAAGACAAAGAAGGAATACAAAGAAGTACAGCTTCAGGCAACCAGATTTGAAAGAGTTAAGGAATCTGACATCCTATGTATTAGATCCTTTGGGTTTCAAGGCTCGTTTTGGGAAGCTTCTTCCTCTTCTGACTACTCAGGTGGATGAAGGATTGGTGACTGTATTGGTGCAGTTTTATGATCCCTTGTACCATTGCTTCACGTTTCCGGATTTCCAGCCTTTGCCTACCCTTGAGGAGTATGCTTACCTTGTGGGTATACCTATTCTAGACCAGTTGCCGTTCAGTGGCTTGGAGAGTATTCCTACTTCTCAAGAGATAGCTGACATGTTGCATAGAGATAAATCTCTGGTTGGTGCTCATATGACTACCAAAGGAGGAATTCAAGGTCTCCCTTCTAATTTCCTCATTGCTCAAGCTACTATATATGGGAAGGCCATGAATGAGGATGCCTCTGAAGCCATATTTGTACTTCTCATCTATGGATTGGTGTTATTCCCCAACATCGACAAGTTTGTGGATGTGAACGCTATTAGGATCTTCTCTACTCTTAATCTCGTTCCGACTCTGTTGGGCGATACCTACTTCTCTTTGCATATGAGGAATGCAAAGGGTGGTGGCGCCATTGTGTGTTGTTTGCCTCCGTTGTATAAGTGGTTTATTTCTCACTTACCTCAGACGGTCGCTTTCAAGGAAAACAAGGAATGTCTACGGTGGTCCACGAGACTTATGTCTCTCACTAATGATGATATCTCTTGGTATAACCATGTGTATGATGGTGTGCAGATTATTGACTCTTGTGGCGAATTCTCCAATGTACCTCTTCTTGGTACATGTGGTGGGATTAACTACAATCCTGTTTTGGCACGTCGGCAGCTTGGGTTCCCCTTAAAGGATAAACCCAATAACATTCTGTTAGAAGGTGTATTCTTTCAGGATGGTAAAGATCCCCAAGGCTTGAAAGCTAGGATGGTCCGCGCTTGGCGCAAGATTCATAGGAAAGGAAGGAAAGAGTTGGGTCCTAAGAATTACATCGCTTTGGAGCCTTACACTGTTTCGGTTAGGAAGAGGGCGTCTGAGTATCTCATGCCTTACGAGTATCCGAGACCTACACCTATGATTATGGCTGGGCCTTCAACCCTCCCTAATCAAGGAGAAGAGGAGTTGAGAGACGAAGACCGTTCACGTTCCTGGATCCGTGAATGTGAAGAGTTGCTTCAGCAGATTAAGGAGAAGGATGCGTTGATTGAGTTTCTTGAGCATCAGGTTATTGATGACCCTGATGATGTATGGACTTCTCTACTTCCTCAGTCTTCTAAGTTCTAGAAGAGGAGGTATGATCGACTCGCCAAAGAGAAGGCCGATATGGAGGCAGCCTACGAGAGGGAGGTGAAGAGGCTTCGCGCATCTTATCTTCCTGTGTCCCGAGCTTTAGATGATTGTTTCTAGGGATCCATAAGACAATTATTTTCCTTTTCTCTTGTATATGATTGACGATGCTGCACTTCTTTTCCCTGATATTATTTGATGAGATATTTCCATATGTGATAAAATGCTTAATATTTCCAGAATTTGCAAATAAAACTCTAAAGTTCCTTTGAAATAAAAAACAAATCATATGCACAAACATTGCATGCATCATATGCATAAGCAGGTTTTGTTTCCGGTCCCTTGCCCTGTGGTCTAACTCTGTGTCCTTCATTTATTTTGAAGACAAGCTGACTCACCGGTACTACACTAGAGCCAACATTCCAAGGCTGATGGATCACTTAGAGCAAGAGAACCACGAGCCCATGAGGCAGAGTGGGGTAGTTGTGAAGACTTTCGATGGGTCTCGTAAGACTGTGATTGGGGAAGCTGATCTCCCAATCAAGATCGGACCAAGTGATTTCCAGATTACCTTCCAGGTTATGGACATTCACCCATCGTATAGTTGTTTCTTAGGCAGACCATGGATTCACGAGGCAGGCGCCGTGACGTCCACCCTACACCAGAAATTGAAATTCGTGAAAAATAAGAAGCTGGTGGTGGTAGGGGGAGAAAGGGCTCTCCTGGTTAGCCATTTGTCTTCCTTCTCTTATATAGATGCTGAGGTTGAAGTTGGAACTCCTTTCCAAGCTTTACCTATTGCTGAGCCTATTGAGAAGAGAACTCCTTCATTTGCTTCCTACAAAGATGCAAAGCTGGCCATTGAGCATGGTGCAACCACTGGTTTAGGAAAAATGATTGAGTTAGAAGACAACGAGTCTCGGGCTGGCATAGGTTTTTCTTCTGGTACTTTCAACAAGCAAGGGTTATTCAAGAGTGGAGGTTTCATCCACACTGGTCTAGATGAGGAGGCTGCTGCCGTTTTAGAAGAAGATACAAAGGATTCTGGCAACTTCATCATCCCTGGTGGGGTCTGCAACAATTGGGTCGCTCTGGATATTCCAACAGTTGTCCATAAGTCAACGTAATAATCACTTTGTTTGAAAACCCTTCTCCCATGCCAAAAGGAGAAGTGATGACATTGTTGGCGCATAAATACAATCATATTTTCATTCAATAGATTCATGCTAAATGTTTGTTTTTCCATTTATTTTCCCTTTTCGCTTTTTGCATGAAATTGGTGATCACATAAAACCCTAAAAAATAGAATAAAATCGATATTTTCATATGCATAATGATTTGCCTTGTTTGAATTCTAAAGCTTTTCATATCCAAAATCATTATGCAGGTTGATTTCTAAACCCGTTGAACATAATGACCCAACACCATCTCCCAATTTTGAATTCCCTGTATTTGAGGCGGAAGAAGATGATGTTGAAGAGATTCCTGATGAGATCACCCGTCTACTTGAGCATGAAGAGAAGATCATTCAGCCGCATCTTGAGAATCTGGAAACAGTCAACTTGGGGTCTAAAGATTGTGTGCGAGAGGTAAAGATTGGGGCACTTCTGGAAGAATCTGTTAAGAAGGGGTTGATTAAGTTGCTACGAGAATATGTCGACGTCTTTGCTTGGTCGTATGAAGACATGCCTGGTCTAGATACTGATATTGTGCAACATTTCCTACCTCTAAAGCCTGAGTGCATGCCTGTAAAGTAGAAGCTCAGAAGAACTCATCCTGATATGGCAGTGAAGATCAAAGAGGAAGTTCAGAAGCATATTGATGCGGGGTTCCTGGTGACTTCAATATATCCTCAATGGGTGGCCAATATTGTGCCCGTGCCTAAGAAAGATGGAAAAGTACGGATGTGTGTGGACTATTGAGATTTGAATAAAGCTAGTCCGAAAGATGATTTCCCTCTACCCCATATTGATATGTTGGTAGACAATACAACTAAATTCAATGTCTTCTCGTTTATGGATGGATTTTCCGGATATAATCAGATTAAAATGGCACCCGAGGATATGGAGAAGACAACATTCATCACACCTTGGGGAACATTCTGTTATCGAGTGATGCCCTTCGGTTTGAAGAACGCCGGAGCCACGTATCAACGAGCTATGACCACCTTGTTTCATGATATGATGCACAAGGAGATTGAGGTATATGTTGACGATATGATTGCTAAGTCAAGAACGGAAGTTGAACATGTAGAGCATTTGTTGAAGCTTTTCCAGCGTTTGAGGAAATATAAGCTTCGTCTGAATCCCAACAAGTGTACATTTGGAGTCCGTTCTGGCAAGTTATTGGGCTTCATTGTTAGTGAAAGAGGTATTGAGGTTGATCCTGCAAAGGTCAAAGCAATACAAGAGATGCCTGCGCCCAAAATTGAGAAGCAAGTCTGAGGTTTTCTTGGCCGCTTGAATTATATCTCCAGATTCATATCCCACATGACTACCACATGTGCGCCTATATTCAAGCTCCTCCGGAAAGATCAGTCCCATGATTGGACCGAGGATTTCCAGAAAGCTTTCGACAATATTAAAGAATATCTGTCTGAGCCTCCGATTCTGTCTCCGCCTGTAGAGGGAAGACCTTTGATCATGTATCTGACTGTTCTTGAAGACTCGATGGGTTGTGTCCTTGGTCAGTAAGACGAATCAGGGAAGAAGAAGTATGCTATTTACTACCTGAGTAAGAAGTTCACTGATTGTGAGTCTCGATACTCAATGCTTGAAAAGACATGTTGTGCTTTGGCTTGGGCTGCTAAGCGCTTACGCCAGTATATGATAAATCATATGACTTGGTTGATATCCAGAATGGATCCAATCAAGTACATCTTCGAGAAGCCTGCTTTAACAGGGAGAATTGCCCGTTGGCAGATGTTGTTATCTGAGTATGATATTGAGTATCGAGTTCAGAAGGCTATTAAAGGTAGTATCTTGGCTGACCATTTGGCACATCAGCCTCTTGAAGATTATCAGTCAGTTCAGTATGACTTCCCGGATGAGGAAATTCTGTATTTGAAAGTGAAAGATTGCGATGAGCCTACACTTGATGAAGGGCCAGAGCCTGGTTCCAGATGGAGTATGGTGTTTGATGGCGCTGTAAATCAGTATGGAAATGGTATTGGGGCCGTGATTATTACTCCTCAGGGCGCGCATATTCCTTTTACAGCAAGGCTAACTTTCAAATGCACGAATAATATGGTTGAGTATGAGGCCTGTATTATGGGATTGGAGGAATGTATTGATCTAAGGATCAAGCATCTTGATGTATATGGTGATTCGGCCCTCGTTGTTAATCAGATTAAGGGTGAATGGGAAACGAATCAGCCTGGCCTCATTCCATACAGAGATTATACGAGGAGGATTTCAACGTTCTTTACTGAGGTTGACTTCCATCATATTTCTCAAGATGAGAATCGGATGGCAGATGCTCTTGCTACGCTTGCTTCAATGATTGTGGTTAAATTGTGGAATGAAGTCCCCAATATCACCGTGATGCGCTTGGACAGACCAGCTCATGTATTTGCAGTAGAAGAAGTAAAAGATGATAAGTCGTGGTATTATGATATCAAGTGTTTCCTTCAGAGCCAGATTTACCCGCCTGGGGCATCTGTAAAAGATAGGAAGACTTTGAGGAGATTGTCAGGCAGTTTCTACCTCAATGGCGAAGTGCTTTACAAAAGAAATTTTGACATGGTTCTGCTCAGATGCGTGGATAGACACGAAGCAGACCTGTTGATGACTGAGGTCCATGAGGGTTCATTTGGTACTCATTTCAATGGACATGTCATGGCTAGAAAGATGTTGAGAGAAGGCTACTATTGGCTGACAATGGAGTCTGACTGCTGCAAATTTGTGAAGAAATGCCACAAGTGTCAGATTTATGCTGATAAGATTCATATTCCCCCGACACTTTTGAATGTGATCTCATCACCATGGCCTTTCTCCATGTGGGGAATTGACATGATTGGCATGATAGAGCCGAAAGCGACCAATGGACACAGATTTATTCTCGTAGCAATTGATTACTTCACCAAGTGGGTTGAAGCGGCGTCGTATGCAAATGTGACCAGGCAGGTGGTCGTGAAGTTTATCAAGAATCAACTCATATGTCGATATGGTGTGCCAGATAAGATCATTACTGATAATGGATCTAACTTGAATAACAAGATGATGAAAGAGCTGTGTAGTGAATTCAAGATTGCACATCATAATTCTTCTCCGTACAGACCCAAGTTGAATGGGGCTGTTGAAGCTGCTAATAAGAACATTAAGAAAATTATCCAGAAGATGGTTGTTACGTACAAGGATTGGCATGAGATGCTACCATTCGCTTTGCATGGCTATCGTACATCTGTCCGCACTTCAACAGGGGCAACCCCTTTCTCTCTTGTTTATGGCATGGAGGCTGTACTCCCAGTAGAGGTGGAGATCCCATCAATGAGAGTCTTGATGGATGCCAAGTTGACTGATGCTGAATGGGTTCAGAGTCGTTATGACCAGCTAAACTTGATTGAAGAGAAGAGATTGACTGCTGTAACACCCTTCTAAAATACCCCAAATATTTAATTAAAACAGTAAAATTTAGTCAGAGTAGATATGCAATTTAAGGGTGTCACACTTGACACTTCACACCGTTTTCCAAAATATCCTGTCATGCTCATTTATTTAATCAAAATAAAAACATTTGCATAATTCGCAGCGGATAAAGTCTAACAACAATGCAAAACATGTAACACATTACATGTAAACTTGTTCAACAATCATCAATGAAAAACAAGTAAAACATCCCGTCCCGATGTTACATCTACCAGAGCATGACCCACTAAGGAACTACACTAGACTCCAAGGACTAGCTCCTACTCAATCACTGCTCGTTACCTGAAACATAGTTGTAAGGGTGAGTTCCTCAATCGATATAATAAGCATTATAAATTATCATGTAATGTTAAGTAAGTTAACACATTCAATCACCCTAATCAGGTCACACAATCAGTAACGGCAATATCAACTCCAAAATCATACTCAACACAATCACCAAAACAACACGTATAATATTGGAATACATCCATTCATATTATACGCCATACATACATACATTATGCAATGAGACTCCATGCATGCGGTACCGACTATTCGTGAACATATAGTTCAACCTCACCGATCAATCCAGATACGGCTACCAAGCTCACTAGTCCCACTCATTTGAGACCTAGTGACTCACATCACTAATTCCTCACCATGGGAATTAGCTACCACCCCAAGGGCTATGCTATGCACGCTAAATCACCTAGCATGCAAACATCAACAACAATCCACAATAATTCATCACTAATTCCTCACCATGGGAATTAGCTACCACCATAAAGGCCATACTATGCACGCTAAATCACCTAGCATGCAACATCAACAACAATCTACAATGGACATATGCTCACACTCTAAGCCATAAACAGTCCATCCACAATTGCATACATAATAGATACATTCACAACATTATGCATACCATCATACATCATCAACATATTTATCCCATAATCATATCATGTCATGCCACATAATCAATCACAGTATTAGCACACTCTACTAATACCTATACGGCTCAAAACAACAGGAAATGATCCCAACTATATCATTCATCAGCTAAATTTCATCACTCAGCTGAAACGACCAAAAACTGCACAACAACAGCTCAGAAAAATCACAATTCTGCTCATACGCGTATTGCCTAGTCCCATACGCGTACGGCCCATTTCTCAGCCAATCCCATACGCGTATCACCTGTCTCATACGCGTATGCTACGCGTACCACTTCCCCATACGCGTACCAACAGAGACCAAACCACGTTCAAAACATCATCTTCCTCATCCATACGCGTATGGTCTCACCCCATACGCGTACCACTCACAGAATACGCGTAATAACATGCGTATGGCGCGTATCAGCGCCAATCCTCTCCCTTCCAAGCCATCTCATACGCGTATTGCCTAGTGCCATACGCGTATGACCAGAACCAAAATTTCAGATCTGCAATGGGTTTTCTCTGCTACGAGATTCTTCAGATCCAACCTTCCACAGTCCAATTCTTACACAACATTTGTTCATATTATCTAACACAGATCATACACTTTCAATTTCACAATTTCTAACCTTATTACACCTAATTCCTACGAATTTTCTTCAGTTCTAAACCCAGATCTCATTCATCCAAAAGTTCACAATTTCATCATGCATCATTCCAATTAGAGTCAAATCAATGGTTTATCACTACCCATTACATGTTAACCCATAATACCCTTTAAACGACGATAAACCCCCCTTACCTGAGTTAATCCGGCAATCCTTCAGCTTCAAGCTTTTCCTTTCTTCAACCCTTGTTCTCTTGCTCTTTGCCCTTTTCCCTTTTCCACTTTTTGAGTCGTTCTCCCTTTTCACGTGAAAACCCCTTTTTACCAAATGAGACCTTTTTACTGATTCCAACTTTTATTATTCCAATAATAATCCAATTATTTTAATTAAATTAATAAATATACTATTAACTTAAATTAAATAATTATCATATTTTTATTGGGGTGTTACAACTCTCCCCCACTAAAAGAGTTTTCGTCCTCGAAAACATACCTCAAGCGAATAACTCAGGATAAGACTCCTTCATCTGACTCTCAAGTTCCCAAGTCACATTGCCACCTGCTGGTCCTCCCCAAGCTACCTTCACCAAAGCAATCTCTTTACCCCGCAACTGCTTCAATTCTCGATCCTCGATCCTCATAGGTGATGTTTCAACAGTCAGGTTATCTCTCACCTGTACATCATCTACTTGGACCACATGCGACGGATCAGGAATGTACCTCCTCAACTGAGACACATGAAAAACCTCATGCAAATTCGCAAGTGACGGCGGTAAAGCGACACGATAGGCTACCTCCCCTATCCTCTCCAAAATCTGATAAGGACCAATAAATCGAGGTGTCAACTTCTTCGACTTCAAAGCTCGACCAACCCCAGTTATCGGAGTAACACGAAGAAACACATGATCTCCCTCTTGAAACTCAAGTGACTTCCTCCTCTTGTCGTGATAACTTTTCTAACGACTCTGAGCAATCCTCATCTTCTCCTGAATCATCTTAATCTTTTCCGTAGTTTGTTGAACAATCTCCGGTCCAACCACATCACTCTCACCGGACTCATACCAACATAAAGGTGTCCGACATCTCCTACCATACAAAGCTTCAAACGGTGCCATACCAATGCTCGAATGAAAACTATTGTTGTAGGTAAACTCAATCAAAGGTAAATAACAATCCCAAGCACCTCCCTTTTCCAAAACACAAGCCCTCAAAAGATCCTCTAGTGACTGAATCGTCCTCTCAGTCTGACCATCAGTCTGCGGATGATATGCAGAACTCAATCTCAACTTAGTTCCCAAAGCCCTCTACAAACCTTCCCAGAACTTCGATGTAAATCTAGGATCTCTGTCCGAAACAATACTCGACGGAATACCATGCAAACTTACAATTTTCTCAATATACAACTCAGCTAATCTCTCTAACGGATAATCCATTATGATCGGAATGAAATGAGCCAATTTTCAATCCACCGAGACACTCATTTTTGCCTAAGCCTCCCTTTCAGGTTTTTAACTTAGCGGGCTATTCTTTTCTTTTTAGGCGAAGTATTTCTTGATTGCATCGGCATTCACAGGACACATGAACTCTTCACCATCCATAGTTGTAAGAATCAAAGCACCGCCCGAAAAGGCTCTCTTAACAACATATGGGCCTTCATAATTAGGAGTCTATTTTCCCCTAGCATCAGGTTTGAAAGATAAAATCTTCTTGAGCACGAGGTCACCTTCTCTGAACACACGATGATTGGCCTTCTTATTAAAAGCTTTCTTCATTTTCTGTTGATATATCTGGCCATGACACATGGCAGTCAATCTCTTCTCTTCAATAAAATCGAGTTGGTCGAACCTAGTCTGACACCATTTAGCTTCAGTCAACTTGGCTTCCATCAAGATACGCAATGACGGGATCTCAACCTCTATTGGGAGCACAACATCCATGCCATAAACAAGAGAGAAATGGGTTGCCTCTGTTGAAGTATGGACGGATGTACGGTACCCATGCAAAGCATGCGGGAGCATCTCATGTCAATATTTGTATGTCAGAACCATCTTCTGAATAATCTTCTTAATGTTTTTGTTTGCAGCTTCAATAGCCTCATTCATCTTGGGTCTGTAGGGAGAAGAATTATGATATGCAATCTTGAAGTCTTTGCAAAGAGCTTCCCCCATATTGTTATTCAAGTTCGATCCATTATCAGTAATGATCTTACTTGGCACACCATAACGACATATAATCTGGTTCTTGATAAATCGGACCACAACCTGCTTGGTCACATTTGCATATGATGCCACTTCAACCCACTTTGTGAAGTAATCAATGGCCACTAGAATGAAATGATGTTCGTTTGAAGCTTTTGGGCTCAATCATGCCAATCATATCAATTCCCCACATGGAGAAGGGCCATGGGGAGGAAATGACACTCAATAGTGTCGGAGGAACATGAATCTTGTGTGCATAAATTTGACACTTGTGGCATTTCTTCACAAACTTGCAATAGTCAGATTCCATTGTCAGCCAATAGTAACCTGCTCTTAACATCTTCTCTGCCATAGCATGTCCATTGGAATAAGTACCAAAGGAAACTTCATGGACTTGAATCATCAACATGTATGCTTTGTGTCTATCCACGCATCTGAGCAGAACCATATCGAAATTCCTCTTATAAAGCACATCACCATTCAGGTAGAAGTTGCCATCTAATCTTCTCAAAATCTTGTTATCTTTCAAAGATGCCCCAGACGGGTAAATCTGACTTTGGAGGAAACATTTGATATCAAAACACCATGGCCTTTCATCTTTGACTTCTTCAATAGTGAATACATGAGCTGGCCTATCAAGACGCATCATAGTCAAATTGGAAACTTCATTCCAGAACTTTTCCACAATCATGGAAGCCAACGTTGCAAGAGCATCTGCCATTCGGTTTTCATCTCGAGGAATATGATGAAACTTAACCTTTGTAAAGAAAGTTGATATCCTTCTCACATAATATCTATATGGTATTAAACCGGGTTGATTCATCTCCAATTCACCTTTGATCTGATTCACAACCAAAGCGGAATCGCCATAGATGTCAAGATATTTAATTATGAGATCAATGGATTCTTCGAGCCCCATAATGCAAGCTTCATACCCAGTCATATTGTTTGTACATTTGAAGGTCAATCTAGCTGTAAATGGAAAATGAGTGCCTTGAGGAGTAATAATCATGACCCCAATGCCATTACCATATAAATTAACAACTCCATCAAATACCATGCCCCAACGGAAACCAGGTTTTGGCCCTTCTTCAAGAAATGGTTCATCACAATCTTTCATCTTCAAGTACAAAATCTCTTCCTCAGGAAAATCATACTGCACTGACTGATAATCTTCAATAGGTTGGTGAGCCAAATGGTCAGCCGAGATACTACCTTTAATAGCTTTCTGAGATCGGTATTCAATATCATACTATGATAACAACATCTGCCAATGGGCGATCCTCCTAGTTAAATCAGGCTTCTCAAAAATGTACTTGATTGGATCCATTTTGGATATCAACCAAGTAGTATGACTCAACATATATTGGCGCAGATGCTTAGCAGTTCAAGCCAATGCGCAACATTTTTTCTCAAGCATGGAATACTGAGACTCGTAGTCGGTGAACTTCTTATTGAGGTATAAAATTGCATATTCTTTCTTCCCAGATTCATCCTGTTGACCAAGAACACAACTCATACTCTCTTCAAGCGCAGTCAAATACATGATCAACGGTCTTCCTTCAACACGCGGAGACAGAATCAGAGGCTCAAGCAGATATTCTTTGATACTGTCAAAAGCTTTTTGGAAATCCTCGGTCCAATCACAAGACTGGTCTTTCTGAAGGAGCTTGAATATAGGTGCACATGTGGCAGTCATATGCAATATAAATCTTGAGATATAGTTTATACGGTCGAGGAAACTTCTAACTTGCTTCTCAGTTTTGGGCGCAAGCATCTCTTGTATTGCTTTGACCTTGGCATGATCAACCTCAATACCCTTCTCGTTGACAATAAAGCCCAACAACTTACCAGAGCGAACATCAAAAGTACATTTATTGGGATTCAAGAGGAGTTTATACTTCCTCAAACACTAGAATAACTTCAACAAATGCTCAACATGTTCCTCTTCATCTCTTGACTTAGCAATCATATCATCACGATAGACTTCAATCTCTTTATGCATCATATCATGAAAAAGAGTGGTCATAGCTCTCTGGTACATTGCACCAGGATTCTTTAGATCGAAAGGCATCACTCTATAACAGAATATTCCCCAGGGTGTAATGAATGCGGTCTTCTCCATATCTTCAGGTGCCATTTTGATTTGATTATAACTGGAAAATCCATCCTTAAACGAAAAGCTTTGAATTTAGTTGTATTGTCTACCAACATGTCAATGTGTGGAAGAGGAAAATCATCTTTCGGACTGGCTTTATTCAAATCTCAATAATCAATGCACATACGGACTTTTCCATCTTTCTTAGGAACAGACACAATATTGGCCACCCATTGTGGATACTCGGAGGTAACAAGGAAACCAACATCAATCTGCTTCTGCACTTCCTCCTTAATTTTCACTGCCATATCAGGATGAGTTCTTCTCAATTTCTGCTTGACCAACGGGCATTCTGGATTCAAAGGAAATCTATGCTTTACAATCTCTGAATCCAAAACAGGTATATCTTGATATGACCAAGCAAACACATCAGAATATTCACAGAGAAGATCAACCAACCACTTCTTAACCTCTGGACATAGTTGAGACCCAATCTTGACTTCCTTCACATCATCCACGGAACCCAAGTTGACTAATTCAATTTGTTCTTCAAACGGCTGAATGGCTTTTTCCTCGTGCTCGAGTAAATAGGACAGCTCATCAGACACGTCTTCATCATCATTCTCTTCCTTAGCTTCAAACATAGGGAAATCAAAGTTTGGAGAGGGAGTAGGATCATTACGTTTAATGGGTTTGAAAACCAACCTGCATAATGATTTGATATTTTGATTTTAGAGAAATGAAGTGCAAACAAATATTATGCAGATATGGGAAAAATTATTATTTATTTATATTTTTTGTGATTACTATTTTCAGAAAAAACAAAAAGTAAAAATAAAATATCGTAGATGTGGATGAATAAAATTGTATTTTATTAATGATAATAAGGAAATGCCCAACAATTTTTCACTTCTCCCTTAGGCATAGGAGAAGGATTTTTCTTAGCAATAAAATAATTACTTTGAACGATGTACAATGACAGGAACGTCTACAGCGACCCAATTGTTGTAAGTCTGGCTGTGTGTCACAAAGTTGGCACAAGTTTTGTCCTTGTCACCATCTTCAATAATAGCATCTGAGTGTTGATCATCCCCATGAATGAACCCTCCACTGTAGAAAACTGGTTGTATAGCCTTGACATTGGCGCTGAATGACCCTTGCTGAAATCACATCCCTGCTCTGTTCTTGTTTTCCACAACTTTTACAACACGGCCCCATTTTTCGGTGTTGTCAGCCTGAATAAATTCTTGTGCATCCTTCAAAGAAGACATGGATGCCCCAGTCTTCTTCAATTCATCATCAATAGACAAAGCTTGGAACGGTGTTCCAATTTCCTCTTCAGCTTCTACATAGGTGAAGGATGACAAATGGCTCACTAGAAGCGCTTTCTCCCCACCACCAACAACAAGCTTGCTGTTCTTCACAAATTTTAACTTCTGGTGCAAAGTGGATATTACGACTCCAACTTCATGGATCCATGCCCTTCCCAACAAATAGTTGTAGGTCGGGTGAATATCCATCACTTGGAAAGTAATTTGAAAATCACTCAGACCTATCTTAACAGGAAGGTCCACTTCTCTAATGACCGTTTTTCGAGAACCGTCAAACCTTTAACAACAACACCATTGTACCTCATTGGTGCCCCTTGATAGGACAGTCTTGCTAGAGTTGACTTGGGCAGAAAATTCAATGACGAACCAGTATCAACCAATACGTTAGATAGAGTATCCTCTTTGCAATTCATTGAAATGTGAAGCGCCAACTTGTGATTTCTACCTTCCTCGAGAAGTTCTTCATCACAAAAGCATAAGTTGTTATAGGAAGTAATGTTGGCAACAATGTGGTCAAACTGATCCACCGTAACATCATGCCCTACATAGGCTTATTCCAATACTTTCTGCAAAGCCTCTCTGTGTGATTCATAATTCATTAGTAGTGATAACACGAAAATATTTGACAGCGTTTGGAGAAGCTGCTCCATAACGTTGAACTCACTTCTCTTAATCAAACGAAGTACCTTATCATCATCATTAGCCTTCAACTTGCTGGATTCACCAGATTGACAAGTTTGATCGCTAACCGGATCAACTACAGGAACATCTAACTTCTTACCTGCTGAAACATCTTCCAGAACTCTGGGAGATACCGGGCCAAACACACGACCACTATGGGTCACCTTCACTACATCTGCAATACTTACCACTAAATTTGCAGCGAGAAGAGGAACTTCTTGCCCATTCTCAATCATGGTAGCATTATACTTATATGGCACAACTTTATTGGATAAATAGGGGACAAGGCCTGCTAACCGTATGACCAACAACAATACCAATTTGTTAACACTTTTGTTGTTGCTGTCAAATTGAATCACTACCCACTCAGGGGTTTTGAACACTGGTACGATAAAATTCACATCATTTCCTATATACCTGACCTGTTGAACTTGAATAACATTTTCATCCATCAGACTTTGAATATCCCTCTTAACAGTTACACATCCTCGAGGGTTGACGCTGCAAATGACACAACCATCATGGTCGTGTTCACAATCACTCAACAAGCACAAATCCCTATGAATTTCCACCAGTGATCTTCGGATACGACGCACATCAAAGACCCTGAAATTTCCAGGACAACCGTCTACCATGTTCACTGAAGCATTGCCATGAGCATGCAACAAATTTGCTTTGACATTTGGCACTCTGTACTCAAAGGACACCATACCACTCTTAATCAGCTATTGAACTTCATATTTCAAAGGATAGAAGTTTTCAATTTCATGACCAGGAGATCCCTGGTGAAAAGCATAATGCAAGTCAGGTTTGAACCACCATGGAAATGGTTCAGGAGTTTATGGAGGATTTCTGGGTTGAATTAAATATTTGCTACCAAAGAGGGATATAATTCTTCATATGTCATGGGAATAGGGTCAAAAGAGACCTTTTTCCTCTCATAGTTCTGATGATGATTGTTGTTATTGTAGTTGGTACATTGTTGTGATTGTTGTGGATGTTGTTGCTGAGCAGGAACTGATTTATTTGTTGAATTACTGGTGAAAATTCAAATTACCGAAGATACTTAATGATGATGTTGACGGGACTGAGAATTCTTCTTCACAAGGGGTCTCCTCTGTCTTCCTGCTTATACTGCATTGGCTTCCCCTTCCTTCTTTCTATAGAAACTACCACCATATTTCTAGCTCGCTGACGCTTTATCTCTAGATAATCGTCCGTCTCGGACGCCTTCTTCCTATCTCATCCCCATGTTCACCATTTCAGTGAAATAATTATGGGCACTTGAAATCATACTCTCATAGTAAAATGAACTCATCATTTTTAAGAAGATCTTAGTCATTTCCTTCTCTTCCAGGGGTGGACTAATATGAGCAGCCAATTTTCTCCATCTTTGGGCGTATTCTTTGAATGTCTCCTTGTCCGTTTGAGACATAGATCTCAACTGATCCTTGTCTGGAGCCATATCAACATTGTACTTGTATTGCTTGATGAAGGCCTCGCCTATGTCATTAAAAGTACGGACATTAGCATTGTCCAAGCCCATGTACCACCGAAGTACATCACCAGTAAGACTGTCTAGAAAGTAATGGATGAGTAGCTGATCATTGTTGGTCTCAGTAGATATCTTGTGAGCATACATGACAAGATGACTCAGAGGGAAAGTATTCCCTTTATATTTTTCAAAGTCTGGGACTTTGACCTTCACCAGAATCTTGACATTGGGCACTAAACATAACTCAGTAGCACTGTTACCAAACAAATCCTTCCCTCTTAGGGTCTTCAATTCCTTGCGCAGCTCAAGAAACTAATCCTTCATCTCGGCCATCTTCTCATAAACATCAGGACCTTCAGAAGGCTCAGAATAGTAGATGGTTTCCTCAACACGAGGTAGAGTATGCACAATGGAAGGAGGAACAGACAGGACTGGGCTAGATGCCGACAGAGAAGCAAATGTCAGAGTGTACCCTTCAGGCATAAAGTTGGGTGGCATTCCCCAAGGGAACCCAGCAGACATGGCAGGCGCAGACTGGCTAGATACCATGAGCACAGATGTTGAAGCAATCTTTGAGATAACAGACCTCAGAGGAGAAGGAGTTGCAGGAGGCAAAGATGGTTGATTTTGGGCAGCGATAACAAACTCCATCAAAGTAGTGATCCTATTTCAGCAGTAAATTCATGACTATCAAGCTATGTATGAGCTTAACGTCAATAAAACCAGAGTCGCCGCCTTGCTTTTATTATTTCCAAAGGAAAAAGGGAAAAATGTGAACAAAACCCAAAGATAAGAAATTTTCAAATCAAAACTAATAAAATGCCAGAGATTATAGGTAATGGGGTTGGTTACACAGAGGGAAGGTGTTAGCACCCAAAGTGTCCTAGGGATCCCTTTTTATGTGTGCATGTGTTTTTGATATAAATGATGTTTGATAAAATAGAGTGTGGGGGTGAAAAAAGATTTTATTGATTATATTTTTGTGTTTGACAAGACCTTCGGTCTTATGCCTACGTACCAACATAAAATGAGGGATCAAAACCTCATAGTTCGTGGTAAAAAATTTAAATAAGTTAATGAATTACTTTTAAAAAAACTCTTAAGTGAAAAGGCACAAAAGGCCAAATATTTGAATGGGGTTGTGATTTCTTTTTGTATTTTTAAATTTAAGTTAATATGGTTAAGTTCATTTACAAATTTGATTTAAGAAAAGAAGTTTAAAAATCCAATGGCATAAGGCCTTAGTTTCTAATCATTAAAAAATGTCTAAGTTTGAAATGACAAGCAAAGAAAGGTTTTTGAAAGAGGGAGGGATTTTGAAATTTAAGAAGTGGGAAGAGATGAAGAGGCCATCTAAGCACAAATTAAAAGTTAAGAGTTAAAAAGATCTGACAAATGGCATGCAATCCAACAGACAAGAATCTCATATAGAAACCCATTTTCCTTTCGACTTTGATAAAGCAATAAGCAATAAGCAATGAGCAATATCCATACATCATGAATATCAAGGCATCATATAAAGATAGCCACATCCAAGCAAGCACTCCAATAGCTAGCAGTCTTCATTGTCTTCCAATGTATCAGATGAAATATTCCTTGATCAACTCAGAACAAAATATCATACATAGACAAACAAAAAAATAAGCAATTAAGCACCAAGACAGAGTAGCAGATGAATCAAAGAAATCCTCAAGGTCTTGCATCATATTAAGGCACAATTCAAGATAGCTCAGTATCAAAATGTTGGCATTGGCCAAGTCCTTTAGCATAGGGAATGTTGCCTAACCCTAAGTCCAAAGGTTCATATCAAGTTCCAATAGTCCACCAAATGTTGTTTAGGGTTTTTGTTGTTATTAGGTGTTTTAAGGTCCTAAGACAAAAAAAAAATCAAAATGCACAAACAATATATATAATCACAAGATATGGCTCAAATGAGCAAAGTGAAATGAACTAAAACATAAACAAGTTATATAAAATGTAAATGGCAATGGATGATAAATGACTGAAATTTAAATTGCATAAAGTAAATGACTTGAAAGTAAAAGCATAGTGAATAAGAGTTAGTCAATGGTTAGTCAAACGTTAGTAGTGAGTTTTAATTGATTAAGTCATTCTTTGGAGAATACTCAACCATTCATTCACAAGTATGGATCCTTAAACTAAGACATCTTCCATGAGAAGGGCTCCAACTTGGATAATTCAACAAGTATGCCACTAGCTCCCATGAAAGGAAAAAAGGTCAAGTCTCCACACAATGCCATGAAGAATGAGAGACTTACAATCTCACTTACTAGAATGATATGCCTTGAGGGTCAAATTTAGCTCTATGTTAAGCAATCATAATTGGACTTATGTAGAAGTCACAACCATATGAGGTTGGGCAATAAAAATATAGGTGGTAATGTGTAACAACCCAATTTTAGTATTTATTTCTTATATTATTATTATACTATTTTATTTTATTTATTTGAGGTATTAATTAATTAATTGGTTGTTAGGTAGTATAATAATTGATTATATTAATTAATTTGGTGTGTTAATTGTGTTGGTTTAATTTATTTGAACTAATTATAGATATTATAATACTAGGTCTTATTGGGCCTAATAATTAAATTAGAGGTATCATTTCTTAAGCCCAAATATATACTAGGATAGTAATAGGTGAGGAGAGTGGGAGGTAACACTCATTTGGTCATTTCAAGGCAGCAGAGAAAGAAAAGAGGAGAAGTAAGGAGAAGAGGGGAAGAACAAGGGAGAAGCTAGGGTTTCCAAAAAATTGAAGAGGTAAGGGGGAGAATCCTTATTATTATGGGTTAGTATGATTGGGTCAATGGGTAGAAATATGTTTAGGTTGAAATCCCTAATTTTTATGGTTGTTTGAAATTGTTAGATTTTGATGAGTAATCTTTGATTTGTGATGATTAATTGTGTTTGGAATTGATATATGGGTGAAATTGAGGGATAGATTGAGAATCCAATTTGATATTTTCTACTGTAGCACCACTTCTCTCGTTAAGGAAAATTCAGATTTTAACCCGTGTTAACCGGTTACTATGAAAGCGTTAATCGGTTACTTACTAAAAAGTCTGCCTAGAAGTTGAATCTGTTGTCATCAAGTATGATGGTAGCAAGCAGGAGGTTTCTCCTGCTCTGACTATTAAGCCAGCCGGTCCTATACCATACTCTTCTAAGAAGGCAGTCCCCTATCGCTATAATGCTGTAGCATTGGAGAATGGGAAAGAGGTACCCTTGCCCTCTTCGTCTGTTGTTAATATTGCCGACGTCAGCGGCCTGACCCGCAGCGGTCGTGTTTTTTCGGCTCCGTTGAAACCTCAAGCTGATGCTCAAGGAAGTGATACTGCTGATTTTGTTGAATGCCCGATTGGGAATGCTGTGAACGCTCCGAATCCGGCACTTGTTGCTAAACCCACCTCTATGTTGAGAACTCCTGTTTCTGAGGCTCATCAAGAGAAGTGAGTACAACGTGGTTAATCAGCTTCTCCAAACGCCATCCAAAATCTCTGTTTTATCATTGCTGATGAATTCAGAACCACACCGAGAAGCTCTGCAGAAGGTGTTGGATGTAGCGTACGTAGATCACAACGTCACGATAGAGCAATTTGACAGTATTGTTGCAAACATCACCACTTGTAACAATTTAAGTTTTTGTGGCACTGATCTCCCCAATGAGGGAAGAGACCACAACTTGGCATTACACATATCCATGAGCTGTAAGGATGATGCCATGTCCAATGTGCTGGTGGACACTGGGTCATCATTGAATGTATTGCCAAAGTCCACTCTTACGAGGTTGTCATATCAGGGGCCTCCCATGAGGCAGAGTGGAGTAGTTGTGAAGGCTTTCGATGGGTCTCGCAAAACTGTGATTGGTGAGGTTGATCTCCCAGTCAAAATCGGACCAAGTGATTTCCAGATTACCTTCCAGGTTATGGACATTCACCCATCGTATAGCTGTCTCCTAGGCAGACCATGGATTCACGAGGCTGGCGCCGTGACATCCACCCTACACCAGAAATTGAAGTTTGTGAAAAACAAGAAGCTGGTGGTGGTAGGGGGAGAAAAGGCTCTCCTGGTTAGCCATTTGTCTTCCTTCTCTTATATAGATGCTGAGGATGAAGTTGGAACTCCCTTCCAAGCTTTATCTATTGCTGAACCTATTAAGAGGGGAACTCCTTCATTTGCTTCCTATAAATATGCAAAGTTGGCCATTGAGCATGGTACAACTGCTGGTTTGGGGCAAATGATTGAGTTGGAAGACAATAAGTCTCGGGCTGGCATAGGTTATTCTTCTCGGGTCTTTAACAAGCAAGGTTTGTTCAAGACTGGAGGTTTCATCCACACTGGTCAAGATGAAGAGGCTACAGCCATTCTGGAAGAAGACGAAGAGGATTCTGACAATTTCATCATCCCTGGAGGGATCTGCACTAATTGGGTTGCTGTTGATATTCCGACAGTTATCCATAAGTCAAAGTAATGTTCATTGTGTTTAAAAACCCTTCTCCCATGCCAAAAGGAGAAGTGATGACATTGTTGGCGCATAAATACAATGATGTTTTCATTCAATAAATTCATGTTAAATGTTTGTTTTTCCAATTATTTTCCCTTTTCGCTTTTTTGCATGAAATTGGTGATCACATAAAACCCTAAAAATAAGAATAAAATCCATCTTTTCATCTGCATAATGATTTTCTTTGTTTGAATTCTAAAGTTTCTTTTATATCCAAAATCATTATGCAGGTTAATCAAACCCATTAAACATAATGATCCAACACCATCTCCCAACTTTGAATTCCCTGTATTTGAGGCAGAAGAAGATGATGTTGAAGAGATTCCTTACGAGATTACCCGTCTACTTGAGCATGAAGAGAAGATCATTCAGCCGCATCTTGAGAATCTGGAAACAGTCAACTTGGGGTCTGAAGATTGTGTGCGAGAAGTGAAGATTGGGGCACTCCTGAAAGAATCTGTTAAGAAGGGGTTGATTGAGTTGCTACGAGAATATGTCGACGTCTTTGCTTGGTCATATGAAGACATGCCTGGTCTAGATACAGATATTGTGCAACATTTCCTACCTTTGAAGCTTGAGTGCGTGCCTGTGAAGCAGAAGCTCAGAAGAACTCATCCCGATATGGCAGTGAAGATCAAGGAAGAAGTTCAGAAGCAAATTGATGCGGGGTTTTTGGTGACTTCTACGTATCCTCAATGGGTGGCCAATATTATGCCCGTGCCTAAGAAAGATGGAAAAGTCCGAATGTGTGTGGACTATAGAGACTTGAATAAAGTTAGTCCGAAAGATGATTTCCCTCTACCACATATTGATATGTTGGTAGACAATACGGCTAAATTCAATGTCTTCTCATTTATGGACGGATTTTTCGGATATAACCAGATCAAAATGGCACCCGAGGATATGGAGAAGACAACATTCATCACACCTTGGGGAACATTCTGTTATCGAGTGATGCCCTTCGGTTTGAAGAACGTCGGAGCCACGTTTCAACGAGCTATGACCACATTGTTTCATGATATGATGCATAAGGAGATCGAGGTATATGTTGATGATATGATTGTGAAGTCAAGAACGGAAGTTGAACATGTAGAGCACTTGTTAAAGCTTTTTCAACATTTGAGGAAGTATAAGCTTCGTCTGAATCCCAACAAGTGTACATTTGGAGTCCGTTCTGGAAAGCTATTGAGCTTTATTGTTATTGAAAGAGGTATTGAGGTTGATCCGGCAAAGGTCAAAGCAATACAAGAGATGCCTGCGCCCAAAACTGAGAAGCAAGTCCGAGGTTTTCTTGGCCGCTTGAATTATATTTCCAGATTTATATCCCACATGACTGCCACATGTGCACCAATATTCAAGCTCCTCCGGAAAGACCAGTCTCAGGATTGGACCTAGGATTGCCAAAAAAGCTTTTGATAGCATTAAAGAGTATTTTTCCGAGCCTCTGATTCTGTCTCCGCCTGTGGAAGGGAGACCATTGATTATGTAACTGACAGTTCTTAAAGACTCAATGGGTTGTGTCCTTGGTCAGCAAGATGAATATGGGAAGAAAGAATATGCTATCTACTACTTGAGTAAGAAGTTTACTGATTGTGAGTCTCGATACTCAATGCTTGAGAAGACATGTTGGGCTTTGGCGTGGGCTGCTAAGCGCTTACGCCAGTACGTGTTGAATCATACGACTTGGTTGATTTCCAAAATGGATCCAATCAAGTATATCTTTGAGAAGCCTACTTTAACTGGGAGGATTTCCCGTTGGTAGATGTTGTTATCTGAGTATGATATCGAGTATCGAGCTCAGAAGGCCATTAAAGGAAGTATTTTGGCAGACCACTTGGCACATCAACCGATTGAGGATTATCAGTCGGTTCAGTATGACTTCCAGGATGAGGGGATTCTGTATTTGAAAATGAAAGATTGCGATGAGCCTACGCTCGATGAAGGGCCAGAGCCTGGTTCTAGATGGAGTATGGTGTTTGATGGCGCTGTAAATCAATATGGAAATGGTATTGGGGCAGTGATTATTACCCCTCAGGGCACACATTTTTCGTTTATAGCAAGGCTAACTTTCAAATGCATGAATAATATGGCTGAGTATGAGGCCTGTATCATGGGATTGGAAGAGTGCATTGATCTAAGGATCAAGCATCTTGATGTTTATGGTGATTCGACCCTCGTTGTTAATCAGGTTAAGGGTGAGTGGGAAACGAATCATCCTGGTCTCATTCCATATAGGGATTATGCGAGGAGGATTTCAACGTTCTTTACTGAGGTTGACTTCCATCATATTCCTCGAGATGAAAATCGGATGGCAGACGCTCTCGCTACACTTGCTTCGATGATTGTGGTCAAACTTTGGAATGAAGTTCGCAATATCACTGTGATGCGCTTGGACAGACCAGCTCATGTATTTGCAGTAGAGGAGGTGCAAGATGATAAGTCGTGGTTTTATGATATCAAGTGTTTCCTTTAAAGCCAGATTTACCCGCCTGGGGCATCTGTGAAAGATAGGAAGACTTTGAGGAGATTTTCAGGCAGTTTCTACCTCAATGGAGATGTGCTTTATAAGAGAAATTTTGATATGGTGCTGCTCAGATGCGTGGATAGACACAAAGCAGACCTGTTAATGACTGAGGTCCATAAGGGTTCATTTGGTACTCATTCCAATGGACATGCCATGGCAAGAAAGATGTTGAGAGCAGGCTACTATTGGCTGACAATGGAGTCTGACTGCTGCAAATACGTGAAGAAATGCCATAAGTGTCAAATCTATGCGGACAAGATTCATATTCCTTCGACACTTCTGAATGTGATTTCATCACCATGGCCTTTCTCTATGTGGGGAATTGACATGATTGGCATGATAGAGCCAAAAGCGTCCAACGGTGGCAACCCCTTTCTCTCTTGTTTACGGCATGGAGGTTGTGCTCCCAGTAGAGGTGGAGATCCCATTAATTAGAGTCTTGATGGAAGCCAAGTTGACTGATGCTGAATGGGTTCAGAGTCGTTATGACCAGCTGAATTTGATTGGAGAGAAGATATTGAATGCCATGTGCCACGGTCAATTATATCAGCAAAGGATGAAGAAAGCCTTTGATAAGAAGGTCAAGCCTCGTGTGTTCCGAGAGGGTGACCTTGTGCTCAAGAAAGTCTTGTCTTTCGCGCCCGATTCCAAGGGCAAGTGGACTCCAAACTATGAAGGTCCATATGTTGTCAAGAGAGCCTTTTCAGGCGGTGCATTGATACTTACAACTATGGATGGGGAGGATTTCACTCGTCTTGTGAATTCAGATGCAGTCAAGAAATACTTCGCCTAAAAGTTAAAAACAGAATAGCTCGCTAAGTTGAAAACCCGAAAGGGCGGCTTAGGCAAAAATGAGCGTCTCGGTGGATTGAAAACCCGAAAGGGCGATCCAGGCAAAAGTTAGAGACATATAAAAAAATAATGAATATGTATCCTGCTAGATTGAGTACCTCGCCCTGGGGCAATCTAGGCAAAAAATAGGGATTTGGCAAGTAACTGCATCCTGACAAGACTTTGTTCTACAAACCGTCATCCGTCAGAGATTCTCGCTCAGTCATCATCAACCAAAGCTTCAAATACATCGAATTCAGAGTTGGTGGAGAAATGGTCATTATGTTCAATGTAGCCCTTTTCCAATATATATCACCAATTTCAAATTTGTAAAGATCCATGGAGTCTTGCCATTTGCAGACTACCATTCCATCAAATAAATTTTGAGCCTTTATCCAATTATTTGCACTCTTATTTGTTTCTATTCAACAAATGTTTTGCATGTTTTAATTGAGAAATATCATTGTTTTCAAATAATTAAACTGTTCATAACTAGTTTTTAAACAAAGTGAACATTCACAATGCTGAAAGGATACTGGGATGTCTTCAGTGCTCTCCCATAGATGGTAGGATTCTCAACAGGGTAAGACATTTGTTCATATTCCTGGCATGTTTGTATCCTCTTCTTCTGGAGCCTTTTGTGGTTTCCTCTCCCGAGCAGAGTGTGTGTTAAAGATATGCAGCTCCCTTTCCTCCTCAGTAAATGTGATCTTGGGTGGGGATAATATTTGGTTGACCCTTGGAAGCTTCTGATTGGTGGTTGTATCCCCACGAAGATCCATATTCCCCTTTGATAATTTCCCAGTTGGATTGGTTGTTGTTCATTCCCCAGCAGAGATCCGTGTACCCCTGATCCTCAACAGATGGGATGTTCTCCACTGAGCCTGGCTTTCTCTCTTGAGATGTAGTACCGGATGTTTACTCAATCAATCAGTGGACTTGTTTGTGTTAGATATGTCTGTTCTGTCAGCATTCATCATACATAAACCACGCATATATGCATTTTTTTAACATTCAGATATTCATGTTGCATCCTTTGCCATATATCTTTGTTTGTTATCCCCTGCTAGCTGATAATATATTCCACCAAGCAGGTTGTTTTTATCTGATCTCTCCATTTAGAGTCATCCCCATAAGCAGAAAATGTTTATCCTTTCTTCCATATTCCCCACTGAGTTATGTCCTCGTGGATGATGGTTGTTTCTGTTTCCTCCCAACACATATATTGGGATGGAATTCCCCATTGAGTTATATCCTCATGGGGACAAGTCTTGTTTCACCATGCCTCTCTGGTTTGATCCTAGATTGGCTTCTTGTGTCCGCTTCCCGCGCTTCCCCGTAGTTTAGATGAATAGTTGCTCATTAACCAGTAATTATCCATCTTTTCCCCGACAGAGTCTGTGGCCTTCTACCCTCATACCGGTAGTTATAAGTCCCATTTCTTTGGTTTTCTACCCTCATACCGGTAGTTGTAAACCCTATTTTTGTCCCCTTGGCAGAGTTAGCCTTTTATTCATCCTAACCGATGACAGTTACTTTTCCGTGGTTTTCTACCCAGTATTTGGTAGATGTAATCCCCTCTTTGACGGCTATCATTATCCAATATTCGGTATTGATAGTCCTTCACCCTTTTTGAGTTTGTCTCCCGGATCATTGCCTTTGTCAATGTATCCCCGGCGAGTTATCTTCCATTTGCTGTTTATCGGTAATGATCGGTCATCATTTTATACCTAGTTTTTGGTATTCCCGATGTCCTTTCTTTCGTTCGATTTATCCTTTATTAACCCAGTAACCGATTGTGGATAATATTCCATGCGAGTATGTTATCTACGTTCTGACGGTAATAGATAATATATCTCATGCACTCTTCGGTCGAAGTCCTTGTTCTTCCCCAGTCGAGTAAGATTCGTACCCCTTTTTGCTGAGTCGAATGCCCATCCTTTTATCGAGTTTGCTTTTTAGCCCTCTTTTGGATGATGAGTGTCTTGGGAATATTCCCCAATTTACGCCCTGGTCGGCCACCTATTATATGCCCAGTAACCGGTATCCCTGGTGTTCCTTTCTCTCTGCTCCCTATTATGACTTTTGTCCCCCGTGGAGTCAGATTTTCCTGAGTTGAAATATACCTTTTAGGTTTTCCTCAGATGATTTTGGATGTTTGATATCTCTCACCCTTATACCGGTCTTAGATATTCATTCTCCCTGAGCATGTTGTTCTTTCACCCTTATACCGGTGTTTGGATCACATGTCTCTTTGAGCTTATTACCTAGTAACCGGTAATACCTCATCCTACTGCTTCCCTAGAGGAATCATGTTTGAATGTTCCCCAGCGAGGTCCTTTAGTGGATTTCCCCCATCTGAGTCCGGATTTTCATCCGGAGTATCCTTTGTGGATAATTCCGCTGTATTGGCATATTCCCCAATACATGCGCCTTTGAGTCAGCTCAGGTCTCTCCATCGATTTATTCTTTTGGGATTCTGCTCCCCAAGTTCTAAGTCGTGACCTGCTCACGCAATTTACCTTTTTTTCTATCCCCATAAGAGTCCCAGAGTCTTTGTCCCATTGAGTGTGTTACTCATATGGAATGACAGTTTCTCCTGACTTCTTTTCTCTTTGTGGACACATATCTCCCCCACGAAGTATTACCCTTTTGCATACATACATCTGCATCATGAGGTCTCGTAGGGACCAAAATTTGTCTCTTGGTTATTATTTAAGCCCATTCTACCTCGTCGAGACGAAGATTTTAACCTTCATATCTCCGGCTAGAATGACCTTAAATAGGGGCATCTGTAAGACCCCAATTTTGGCCCTAAGATCCCTAATGGCATCATAACATTGCATTTGCAAAGCCTCAAGGATCATAAGCATCTGGGTTCCCTTTGCCTTTAGGTGGGACCTCTTGTGAGTGGTTTGAGATCACCAAGCATTCTTGAATTGTATATCATTGCTTTTGTCATTTATTTTACTAACTAAAAGCACAAAAATATGTCACTAACATTTCTTGTTTGTAGCTTGAGCAATCACAACGTCTAAAAGCTTCTGGGAGATCCTATGTGCAATGATAAGGCCAAGAGAAGATGAAAGCAAGCATGGAAATGGTTCCCAAAGCTCTCATCCACCAAATATGCCTCCCTAGTATCTCAATTAATCATTTTGATCAAATCAAGTCAAGGGGTTTGAGGTTTGTCTCCGAAGGAAACCCTAATTCATATGATCATTAACAAGGCCTTGCTCATGAAGCAACCTCAGCCCATGGTCAAATACCATCAAGGGAAGTTCTTTAATTCATCATTACATGAATATTTGAACTTATTTGAGTGCCCTAAATCATCAATTCATCAAGATATGAGTGGTGGACTTGAGAAGTTGATCAGTCAATTCATTTGTCTATTTTGAAAAAGCACTGAGACCTAATTTTTTATGTGTTGGTCAAATGGAGATTATACCAAGAGAAAAAATGTTCTTAAGGACAATGTGAACAACTTTCATGTTCATAAAAAATTAATTTCAAGCTTGTAAGATCATCATCCATTCCAAGACATTATAGGTCATTTTGACTGAAACCCTAATTTTGGGTCAACTTCCCAACAACATAACTCATTCATTTTTTATGATTTTGAGGTGGGACCAAATTGATTGGAAATCTTATTGTCTTGAAAATATCTACATTTTTTATGTTGAAGGTTTTATCATTTGGAGCTTTCATCATTGAGACAGAAGGGCTTGAACATTGGCCAAATTTAGAAACTTCACTCATGCATGTTTTGCACCCTGCACTTTAAACTCAAAATTCACTAATTTCCAAGGCCCAATTGAAATTTTGATCAACATATCATTTGTTCCTTATGCAACAAGCTCTCTAACCATTACTCATAAGGTGGCATTTGGAGTTTGGAAGCACCATTTTCGAAGGCATGAAGATTAAGTGCATTTTGTGAAATTCAATTCAAATTGCCATGCATGAGCTATTTATACTTAATGTACACGTCCATTTGCAATTCACATGAACTCAGTAGGTCATTTCAGTCTTCATTGGGCCTTCCACATGATCACACAAGCCCATGCAATGAAAAATCCATTTGCCATGCACACGAGCTAACTCATGCACTCAGCCATTTCCAGCTATAAATACATGTGCTATGCTTCATAATTCTCCAACCTGAAGGCGCCTGAAATGCTGCAAGAGTGAATCCCTAACCATACCTAAAGGAACAAGTTCATATTTCTTCAAAAAATTCAGATCTGAAATTCAATTGCATTTGGTTGAATTTTCAGATCTAAAGTTCCTAGACCTTCATCATTTGATCTATTGAAGTTCTGTTTTTCAAAAGGAACCAAGGAAAGTGACTCAATTCTTCATAATCCAAAGGTTTTGATCAACTGGTTTTTGCTTCGAATCTCATTATTCTTTAATCCATTGGCCTTGATATTGTGTTGTCTGAAGTCCTCTCTATAGAGGCATTATTATTGAGTGCTTAATTGTTGAAATCGAGCAAGTTCAATTGAACATCACCAAACTTCCATCTCTGATTTCTCTCTTAATAGGAATCTAGAGTGGAAGTGAGTGGTATAGGAGTGATGTACATCACTTCACCTTTCGAATGGTGCCTGGATCATCCATTTTAGTAAGCATTTGAACCTCTGTGTTTTTTGACCTTCGCTGGAGCTCACCGGAGAAGACGCTGGCACTGGCCACCGTTTTATTGCCAGATTGATTGTGAGTCACACGATGCGTTTGCCAGATCTAATCCCAGCGCTCCATTGTTATGACTTTTATTTAATATCCATGTGGTTGCATTGACTGAGGACTTTGGTGCGCGCGCATGCCATGGCCGTTTGATGATCCAGCTCAATTAATGAGCTTAGATCCAACGCGTGTGGATTTTCCATATTTTCCACTTTCTGATTTTATTTTCTTTATTTCCTTTTATTTCAAAAATTCATATCTTTTTTATTATTGGTCCAAAAAATATGGGACCAATTGCATTATTTCTCTTTTAATTTCTAGTTTCTAAAAATGATTTTTAATTTTTTTTATTTCATCATTTGCTATTTTTTAATAATTTTCTCTTTTCATGTCATTTTTTATTCATTTTAAATAGTTTCTGATATTCAAAAATAAAAAAAATATTTTTCTAACCTCTTTGAATGATGATGGATCTATGAAAAATATTCTCATCAATTTATTAATTGATTTGAGATTTATTTTGGATTTTAGTTCAATTAGGTTATTTTCATTCATTTTTTAATTGATTAAAAATAGTTTCTGACTTTTAAAAATACTGAAATTTTTTGACAAACTTTGTTTGACCTTGTTGAACTTCGGATAATTCACTTGGACTTTTCAAAGTTGATTTGAAGTGAATTTGAAGTTTGACCTTTCTTTAATATTTTAATTCAAGTTTATTTTCAAATACTAAAAATGCCAAAAAAAAATTGTTTATTTCTTGACTTCCAATCTTCATCTCATTTCTGATTTTTTATGGTTTGACCTTGATCTTCCCTATCTTTGGTCAACATTTATGGATTGGTACATTCCTTTTCATTTGATGCACTTTATTTTTCTTCATTTCCATTATCCATCTTCTTCTTCTTCTTTTCTTTTTGATCAATGAGTTAAAGGTTGATAAGTTAGCATTGATTAGGGAGGTTTAATCTTCCTTGATTCAAATCTAATTCATCTTGATCAAATGATCAAGTGAATGGCTTTGCATTAAGGATAGATTGCTTCTGAAATCATGCAAAGGACTTAAACCAATACAAGATCATTCATCTTCCTCTTTTTGGCATGGCAAGTTGTTGGAACTTGGTTCACTAATCAAGACTTCTAACTTGTGTTGATGCCTACATTATTATTGATCGGCCTCAGATAGTTGTGACTTCTACATAAGTCCAATTATGATTGCTTAACATAGCGCTAAATTTTCCTCATGGCACACTAACTACTAACATTAACCATTAACAATTAACATTTACTTTTTGCCCCTTTACTTTTATGCAATTTATTATTCTTGTACATATTATTCATTTGATTTTTTCCTTTGCTCACTTGAGCACATGTTTATGTTAATGCAATTTTCCTTTTGCTCACTTGAGCACATATTTGTGTATATATCATTGTGCTTGTGTTTTGTTTTGATTGTTGTGGACCAAATGCAAAGAAATGGACAAATGGACTTAGACTTTAGGACTTTCCCTATGCAAATGTGGAGTCAAAGAGCAACTAGGCATTTAGCCTTTAGAGTGCTATAAAGTCAAAGAGGAACTAGGCATTGGGCCTTTAGAATGCTATAAATGTTGAAGAGAACTTTGAAAGGACCAACCTCTAAAGCTCCTTCTTGTTCATTTTTGATTGCTTGATGGAACTTTTTAATGTGTGTATTCTTGTGCTAGGGATTCCAACATTGAGCCTAAGTGAGGAACCATTGCCATGAGCTTCTAAGAGAGAGAGATCTAAGAGCCATTGAGGAACTTTCCAAGAGCTGAATTGATTGTTGATTTCCTTGAGCTTACTATTATTTTGCTTGCATATTCCAAAGGATGGGAGCTACTTGGATCATCAATATGATCTCAAGAGATGAACTCCATTTATGGTCTTGTTCTCTTATCCCTTACCTCTTGTATGTCTAGGACTTTAGTCTTTCTTCTTCTTCCCTCCACTTTAACCCAAGCCAAAACTTTTGTGCAAACATTTAACACTTCTTTTCAAACATTAGAAACCTAAGCCTTATGCTTTTGATTTTCAAACTTTATTTTCATAACACTTATTTTGAATTAAATCTTTAAGTCAACTTTGACAATATTTTGTATACTTTTCATTGGTAAATATAACCCATTCAAATGTCTTTTTATGGTTTCAATGGCCACTTTCTTAATCAAATTTTTCATAACCTTTAGCTATTAGGTTTGAGTTATCCTCGAGGTAGATATAATACTCACCTATATCCTTAGTGATGGACAATGAGTCTTCCATGCTTATTATAGGGTTAACCCTTCACTAGCATGTTGAAGCTATCCTCACATGGTGGATTTGTGGTTTTAGGTTGAGTTTTCTCCCTTGGATAACAAAAGACCTTAAGGCTTTTGGACCAATCAATTCACCAACTCATTTTTTTTAGATTTTTACCCCGAACTACGAGGTTTTGATCCTAATCTTTTTTAAGATGGGACGTAGGCAATGGGTTCATCCATCCAAACACAAAATGTAAATAAACTTGTATATTCTCTTCTCATATCTTCAATCATGTTTGCACAAACAAATTTTCACAAAATACCAATCTTACAACAAGTATGAAAAGGGCTCCCTAGGAGTACCTAGGATGTTTTGGGTGCTTAAAACCTTCCCATTGCATAACCAACCCCCTTACCCAGATCTCTGACATTTTTACTAGTTTTTGATTTGATAAAACTTTTAGGTTTTTGTTCGCTTTCTAACCATTCCATTCGATAAATAGAAGTGCGGTGGCGACTCGACTTGTATGGTTTACCTTAGATTTAGTCAATATCTCTAAAGGTAACGAATACCCCGCTACATAAAAATGGCGACTCTGCTGGGGATCATTTGCCTAGTGGATTTTGCCTACTTTTCATATTTTGTTGTATTGTATTATATATTGTTTTGTGACATGTTTTTGTGCAATTTGGGATTACTGTATTGTATGTAATGATTGAATTGCTTGAATATTAATTCTTTGTATGCTTGGTGATCTTTGTGAGATGAAGTTCTATACCCGAACTCGAGTGCACTTAGGATAGGAGAATGGCATAGTCTTGTTGACTTGTGTGGAGTTATTCCTTAGCAAGTTGACTTGCAAGTCCATTCACTTGGTGGAGGTCATGTTAGGATCAATAATGTCACACAAGTAGTTATGGTTAGACATTACTCTTTCCAATATAGACCTTAGAAGCCAAGGACCTTAGTTTACCAAGCCCATCTTGGCCTATTCTTAGGATGTAGTGCGAAAGTCGTTCAAGTGTATGATTTGACACGATTGTTACGCGATACTACACTCATAAGAGTCTCTCTTGAGAATATTTTTGGAATACGAGTAGTCGTTTATCCGATAATTTCCGAAAGATGGGATGATGACTATGGGAACCTCTTGTAGAACATGTTTGACAGGTTTAAACCCTAGTACACTCCCTTTGGGTGGTTCTTAACCGAGACTCCATGCTCGTGACTTGCAACAAACCCTTGATTCATGGTTGATCTGTTCATGTATCCTTAATATCAATGGAACTTGGGTGTTGATAAGGTGTAAACCATAATCCACCAAAATGGATGATTGATATTAAGGATGACATGATCCATCCCATGACCTTTATTTGGTGTGCTTTGCTTGATCCTTGAGCGTGATTGTTGCATTCATGCATTCATGCATCCATTTACATCCATATCATCAATAATAAGAAAATTTTCAAGGAACTTAAAGAGGTCTATTTGCAAATTTTCAGACATGGAAAGACAAAGAAGGAATACAAAGAAGTACAGTTTCAAACAACCCAACTTGAAAGAGCTAAGGAATTTGACATCCTATGTACTATATCCCTTGGGTTTCAAAGCTCGTCTTGGGAAGCTTCTTTCTCTTCTGATTACTCAAGTGGATGAAGGATTGATGAGTGTATTGGTGCAGTTTTATGATCCCTTGTACCATTGCTTCACATTTCCGAATTTCCAGCTTTTTCCTACGCTTGAGGAGTATGCCTACCTTGTGGGTATACCTATTCTAGACCAGTTGTCGTTTAGTGGCTTAGAGAGTGTTCCTACTTCTCAAGAGATAGCTGACATGTTGCATATAGATGAAGCTCTGGTTGGTGCTCATATGACTACCAAAGGTGGAATTCAAGGTCTCCCTTCTGAGTTCCTCATCGCTCAAGCTACTATGTATAGGAAGGCCATGAGTGAGGACGCTTTTGAGGCCATATTTGTACTTCTCGTCTATGGGCTAGTGTTATTCCCTAACATCGACAAGTTTGTGGATGTGAACGCTATTAGGATTTTCTCTACTCTTAATCCCGTTTCGACTTTGTTGGGTGACACTTACTATTCTTTGTATATGAGGAATGCAAAAGAGGGTGGTACCATTGTGTGTTTGCCTCTGTTGTACAAGTGGTTTATTTCTCACTTGCCGCAGACGGTCGCCTTAAAGGAGAATTAAGGATGTCTACGGTGGTCCACGAGACTTATGTCTCTCACTAATGATGATATCTTTTGGTACAACCGTGTGTATGATGGTGTGCAGATTATTGACTCTTGTGGTGAATTCTCCAATGTGCCTCTTCTTGGTACATGTGGTGGGATTAACTACAACCCTATTTTGGCATGTCGTCAACTTGGGTTCCCCCTAAAGGATAAACCCAATAACATTCTGTTAGAGGGTGTGTTCTTTCAGGAGGGTAAAGATCCCCAAGGCCTGAAAGGCAGGATGGTTCGCGCTTGGCGCAAGATCCATAGGAAAGGAAGAAAGGAGCTGGGACCGAAGAATTGTATCGCTTTGGAGCCTTATACTTCTTGGGTTAGGAGGAGAGCTGCTGAATACCTCATGCCTTACGAGTATCCAAGACCTACACCTTTGGTTATGGCTGGGCCTTCAACCCTCCCTAACTAAGGAGTATAGGAGTTGAGAGATGAAGACCATTCACGTGCTTGGATCCGTGAACGAGAAGAGTTGCTTCAACAGATTAAGGAGAAGGATGCTTTAATAGAGTTCCTCGAGCATCAGGTTATTGATGATCCTAATGATGCGTGGACTTCTCTACTTCCTCAGTCTTCCAGGTTTTGGAAGAGGAAGTACGATCGACTCACCAAGGAGAAGGCAGATATGGAGGCAGTCTATGAGGAGGAGGTGAAGAGGCTTCGTGCATCTTATCTTCCGGTCTCTCGAGCTTTAGATGATTGTTTCTAGGGATCCATAGGATGATCATTTTCCTTCTATCTTGTATTTGGTTACCAATGTTGTATTTCTTTGATGTAAAGACATTTCCCATATATTATTGATATTGTATTTCCGTATGTGACGACTGTTTAATATTGCCAATGTTTGCAAATAGAACTCTAAAGTTCCTTTGATAATAAAAACAAATCATATGCACAAGCATTGCATGCATCATGTGCACAAGCAGGTTTTGCTCCAGAATTCTTGTCCTATGGTCTAACTCTGTGTTCTTCATTTATTTTGAAGACAAGCTGACTCACCTGTACTACACCAGAGCCAACTCTTCAAAACTGATGGATCATTTGGAACAATAGAACCGCGAGCTGAAGGAAGAAGTAGCCAGATTGAATGCCCTGATGGAGTCATTCATGGCTGCCCAAAGCCACTCTTCCCTAACACCCTCAACTCCTCCCCAGAGGACGGTCATTTCTGAGATCGTGACTTCTACTGTGCCTGCTGCAACAACCCATTTTGCGCCATCTATGCCGGCCGGGTTCCCGTGGGGAATGCCTGCCAATTTCATGCTAGAGAGGGTTTCACTCCTACTCTTGCTTCTTTGCCAGCATCTAGCTCGCTCCATTCAGTGCCACCTCCCGTTGTGCACACATTACCAAGAGTTGAAGACACCATCTACCATTCTGAACCATCTGAAGGTCCAGATGTTTATGAGAAGATGGATGATATGAAAGACCAATTCCTTGAGCTTCGCAACGAACTGAAAACTTTGAGGGGGAAAGATCTCTTTGGTAAAAGTGTTGCTGAGTTGTGCCTTATGCCCAACGTAAAAATCCCTATTAAATTCAAAGTACCTGACTTTGAGAAGTATAAGGGAAACACATGCCCTCTCAGTCATCTTGTGATGTATGCTCGCAAGATGTCGATGCAAACTGATAATGACCAATTGCTCATCCACTATTTTCACGACAGTCTGTCCGGTGCCGCTCTCCGGTGGTACATGGGTCTAGAAAGTTCGAACATCTGCTCTTTCAACGATCTTGGTGAGGCCTTCATCAAGAAGTATAAGTATAATATGGATATGGCTCCTGATAGGGACAAACTGAGGGCAATGTCCCAAAAAGAGAAAGAGACCTTCAAAGAATACGCCCAGAGGTGGCGCGAGTTGGCAACTCAGATAGTAACACCCCTTGAGGAGAAAGAGATGACCAAGATCTTTTTGAAGACCTTGAGTTCATTTTACTATGAGAGAATGATAGCCAGTGCTCCCTCAGACTTCACCGAGATGGTGAATATGGGAATGAGACTGGAAGAGGGGGTCCGTGAAGGACGTTTACTCGAGATGAAGGCTCTTCAGCAAAGAGATATGGAAGCTTTGCACAGAAGAAGGAGGGAGAGGCACATGATGTGTCTTCCCATGTCAAGAGAAGACCCTCTGTGAAGAGGAAGATTGCCCGCCCCATTAATAACCAGCATCAGGTGGCTCATATAGCACCTGTGTTCAGAGAAGCTCAGCATTATCAACAACAACAAACTCAGCAATATCAGCAACAACAGCAGCGTCCACAATAACAGGCCTACCAACCTCGCAATAACAACAATACCAACACCAGCTACGAGAGGAAGAAGGTCACCTTTGATCCAATTCCGATGACTTATGCTGAGCTCTATTCATCGTTGATTGATAGAAAATTAATCACTCCACGAGACCCTCATGCTGTACCTGCTAACCCCCAGGGGTGATACAAGCCTGAACTTCACTGCGTATATCATTCTGGTGCTCCCGGACATGACGTGGAGAATTGTTATCCCTTGAAGACCAAGGTGCAAGACCTTGTGAGAAGCGGGATTTTGTTTTTCGAGGATGTAGGTCCAAATGTGAAGAAGAACCCATTGCCCGAGCATGAGAAATCTATCAATATGGTCCAGAGTTGTCCTGGCAAGTACAAGGTCAAATACGTCAGTCATATCCGACAATCTCTAGTTGAGATGCATCGTTTGCTATGTGATTATAGCCATTATGAACATGATCACGATAGGTGTCGAGCCTGTTCCGTTAATCAGAGAGGTTGTCGCCAGGTGCACAAGGATGTTCAGGAAATGCTAGATGAGGGAGTCATTGAGATCCTTCAAAACAGAAATGTTGATGAAGACGCTGTTGAATTCAATGTAATTTCTCCAGTATTCCGGATACCTGAGCCTGTTGTCATCAAGTATGATGGTAGCAAGTTTCTCCTGCTCTGACTATTAAGCCAGTCGCTCCTCTACCGTACTCTTCTAGGAAGGCAGTCCCCTATCGCTACAATACTGTAGCATTGGAGAATGGGAAAGAGGTACCCTTGCCCTCTTCGTCTGTTGTTAATATTGCCGACGTCAGCGGCCTGACCCGCAGCGGTCGTGTTTTTTCGGCTCCGTTGAAACCTCAAGCTGATGCTCGAGGAAGTGATAATGCTGATTTTGTTGAATGCTCGATTGGGAATGCTGTGAACGCTCTGAATCTGGAACTTGTTGCTAAACCCACCTCTATGTTGAGAACTCCTGCTTCTGCTGGCCCGAGTGGCAATGCAAAAGAAGACTGTGATGAGATGCTGAGGCTCATCAAGAGAAGTGAGTACAACGTGGTTAATCAGCTTCTCCAAACGCCATCCAAAATCTCCGTTTTATCATTGCTGATGAATTCAGAACCACACCGAGAAGCTCTGCAGAAGGTGTTGGATGTGGCGTACGTAGATCACAACGTCACGATAGAGCAATTTGACAGTATTGTTGCAAACATCACCGCTTGTAACAATTTAAGTTTTTGTGACGCTGATCTCCCCGATGAGGGAAGAGACCACAACTTGGCATTACACATATCCATGAGCTGCAAGGATCATGCCATGTCCAATGTGCTGGTGGACACTGGTTCATCATTGAATGTATTGCCAAAGTCCACTCTTACGAGGTTGTCATATCAGAGGCCTCCCATGAGGCAGAGTGGAGTAGTTGTGAAGGCTTTCGATGGGTCTCGCAAAACTGTGATTGGTGAGGTTGATCTCCCAGTCAAAATCGGACCAAGTGATTTCCAGATTACCTTCCAGGTTATGGACATTCACCCATCGTATAGCTGTCTCCTAGGCAGATCATGGATTCACGAGGCTGGCGCCGTGACATCCACCCTACACCAGAAATTGAAGTTTGTGAAAAACAAGAAGCTGGTGGTGGTAGGGGGAGAAAAGGCTCTCCTGGTTAGCCATTTGTCTTCCTTCTCTTATATAGATGCTGAGGATGAAGTTGGAACTCCCTTCCAAGCTTTATCTATTGTTGAACCTATTAAGAAGGGAACTCCTTCATTTGCTTCCTATAAATATGCAAAGTTGGCCATTGAGCATGGTATAACTGCTGGTTTGGGGAAAATGATTGAGTTGGAAGATAATAAGTCCCGGGCTGGCATAGGCTATTCTTCTGGTGTCTTCAACAAGCAAGGTTTGTTCAAGAGTGGAGGTTTCATCCACACTGGTCAAGATGAAGAGGCTGCAGCCATTCTGGAAGAAGACAAAGAGGATTCTGACAATTTCATCATCCCTGGAGGGATCTGCAATAATTGGGTCGCTGTTGATATTACGACAGTTATCCATAAGTCAAAGTAATGTTCATTATGTTTAAAAACCCTTCTCCCATGCCAAAAGGAGAAGTGATGACATTGTTGGCGCATAAATACAATGATGTTTTCATTCAATAAATTCATGTTAAATGTTTGTTTTTCCAATTATTTTCCCTTTTCTCTTTTTTGCATGAAATTGGTGATCACATCAAACCCTAAAAATAAGAATAAAATCCATCTTTTCATCTACATAATGATTTGCTTTGTTTGAATTCTAAAGTTTCTTTTATATCCAAAATCATTATGCAGGTTAATCAAACCCATTAAACATAATGATCCAACACCATCTCCCAACTTTGAATTCCCTGTATTTGAGGCGGAAGAAGATGATGTTAAAGAGATTCCTGACGAGATTACCCGTTTACTTGAGCATGAAGAGAAGATCATTCAGCCGCATCTTGAGAATCTGGAAACAGTCAACTTGGGGTCTGAAGATTGTGTGCGAGAAGTGAAGATTGGGGCACTCCTGGAAGAATCTGTTAAGAAGGGGTTGATTGAGTTGCTACGAGAATATGTCGACGTCTTTGCTTGGTCATATGAAGACATGCCTGGTCTAGATACAGATATTGTGCAACATTTCCTACCTTTGAAGCTTGAGTGCGTGCCTGTGAAGCAGAAGCTCAGAAGAACTCATCCCGATATGGCAGTGAAGATCAAGGAAGAAGTTCATAAGCAAATTGATGCGGGGTTTCTGGTGACTTCTACATATCCTCAATGGGTGGCCAATATTGTGCCCGTGCCTAAGAAAGATGGAAAAGTCCGAATGTGTGTGGACTATAGAGACTTGAATAAAGTTAGTCCGAAAGATGATTTCCCTCTACCACATATTGATATGTTGGTAGACAATACGGCTAAATTCAATGTCTTCTCGTTTATGGATGGATTTTCCGGATATAATCAGATTAAAATGGCACCCGAGGATATGGAGAAGACAACATTCATCACACCTTGGGGAACATTCTGTTATCGAGTGATGCCCTTCGGTTTGAAGAATGCCGGAGCCACGTATCAACGAGCTATGACCACATTGTTTCATGATATGATGCATAAGGAGATCGAGGTATATGTTGATGATATGATTGTGAAGTCAAGAACGGAAGTTGAACATGTAGAGCACTTGTTAAAGCTTTTTCAGCATTTGAGGAAGTATAAGCTTCGTCTGAATCCCAACAAGTGTACATTTGGAGTTCGTTCCGGCAAGCTATTGAACTTTATTGTTAGTTAAAGAGGTATTGAGGTTGATCCGGCAAAGGTCAAAGAAATACAAGAGATGCCTGCGCCCAAAACTGAGAAGCAAGTCCGAGGTTTTCTTGGCCGCTTGAATTATATTTCAAGATTTATATCCCACATGACTGCCACACGTGCACCAATATTCAAGCTCCTCCGGAAAGATCAGTCTCAGGATTGGACCGAGGATTGCCAAAAAAGCTTTTGATAGCATTAAAGAGTATTTTTCCGAGCCTCTGATTCTGTCTCCGCCCGTGGAAGAGAGTCCATTGATTATGCATCTGAGAGTTCTTGAAGACTCAATGGGTTATGTTCTTGGTCAGCAAGATGAATCTGGGAAGAAAAAATATGATATCTACTACTTGAGTAAGAAGTTTACTGATTGTGAGTCTCGATACTCAATGCTTGAGAAGACATGTTGTGCTTTGGCGTGGGCTGCTAAGCGCTTATGCTAGTACATGGTGAATCATACGACTTGGTTGATATCCAAAATGGATCCAATCAAGTATATCTTTGAGAAGCCTACTTTAACTGGGAGGATTGCCCGTTGGCAAATGTTGTTATCTGAGTATGATATCGAGTATCGAGCTCAGAAGGCCATTAAAGGAAGTATTTTGGCAGACCACTTGGCACATCAACCGATTGAGGATTATCAGTCGGTTCAGTATGACTTCCCGGATGAGGAGATTCTGTATTTGAAAATGAAAGATTGCGATGAGCCTACGCTCGATGAAGGGCCAGAGCCTGGTTCTAGATGGAGTATGGTGTTTGATGGCGTTGTAAATCAATATGGAAATGGTATTGGGGCAGTGATTATTACCCATCAGGGAACACATTTTCCGTTTACAGCAAGGCTAACTTTCAAATGCACGAATAATATGGCTGAGCATGAGGCCTATATCATGGGAATGGAAGAGTGCATTAATCTAAGGATCAAGCATCTTGATGTTTATGGTTATTCGACCCTCGTTGTTAATAAAGTTAAGGGTGAGTGGGAAACGAATCAGCCTGGCCTCATTCCATATAGGGATTATGCGAGGAGGATTTCAACGTTCTTTACCGAGGTTGACTTCCATCATATTCCTCGAGATGAAAATCGGATGGCAGACGCTCTCGCTACACTTGCTTCGATGATTATGGTCAAACTTTGGAATGAAGTTCGCAATATCACTGTGATGCGATTGGACAGACCAGCTCATGTATTTGCAGTAGAGGAGGTGCAAGATGATAAGCTGTGGTATTATGATATCAAGTGTTTCCTTCAAAGCTAGATTTACCCGCCTGGGGCATCTGTGAAAGATAGGAAGACTTTGAGGAGATTGTCAGGCAGTTTCTACCTCAATGGCGATGTGCTTTATAAGAGAAATTTTGATATGGTGTTGCTCAGATGCGTGGATAGACACGAAGTAGACCTGTTAATGACTGAGGTCCATAAGGGTTCATTTGGTACTCATTCCAATGGACATGCCATGGCTAGAAAGTTGTTGAGAGCAGGCTACTATTGGCTGACAATGGAGTCTGACTGCTGCAAATACGTGAAGAAATGCCATAAGTGTCAGATCTATGCGGACAAGATTCATATTCCTCCGACACTTCTGAATGTGATTTCATCACCATGGCCTTTCTCTATGTGGGGAATTGTCATGATTGGCATCATAGAGCCAAAAGCGTCCAACGGTCACAGATTCATTCTCGTAGCAATTGATTACTTCACCAAATGGGTTGAAGCGGCATCATATGCAAACGTGACCAGGAAGGTGGTCGTGAAATTTATCAAGAATCAACTCATATGCCGGTATGGTGTGCCTGATAAGATTATTACCGATAATGGATCTAACTTGAACAACAAGATGATGAAAGAGTTGTGTAGTGAGTTCAAGATTGTGCATCATAACTCTTCTCCTTACAGACCCAAGATGAATGGGGTTGTTGAAGCTGCTAATAAGAATATCAAGAAGATTATCCAGAAGATGGTTGTTACGTACAAAGATTGGCATGAGATGCTGCCATTTGCTTTGCATGGATATCGTACATTTGTCCGCACTTCAACAGGGGCAACCCCTTTCTCTCTTGTTTACGGCATGGAGGCTGTGCATCCCAGTAGAGGTGGAGATCCCATCAATGAGAGTCTTGATGGAAGCCAAGTTGACTGATGCTGAATGGGTTCAGAGTCGTTATGACCAGCTGAATTTGATTGAAGAGAAGAGATTGACTGCCATGTGCCACGGTCAATTATATCAGCAAAGGATGAAGAAAGCCTTTGATAAGAAGGTCAAGCCTCGTGTATTCCGAGAGGGTGACCTTGTGCTCAAGAAAGTCTTGTCTTTCGCGCCCGATTCCAGGGGCAAGTGGACTCCAAACTATAAAGGTCCATATGTTGTCAAGAGAGCCTTTTCAGGCGGTGCATTGATACTTACAACTATGGATGGGGAGGATTTCACTCGTCCTGTGAATTCAGATGCAGTCAAGAAATACTTTGCCTAAAAGATAAAAACAGAATAGCTCGCTAAGTTAAAAACCCGAAAGGGCGGCTTAGGCAAAAATGAGCGTCTCGGTGGATTGAAAACCCGAAAGGGCGATCCAGGCAAAAGTTAGAGACATATAAAAAAATAATGAATATGTATCCCGCTAGATTGAGTACCTCGCCCTGGGGCAATCTTGGCAAAAAATAGGGATTTGGCAAGTAACTGCATCCTGACAAGACTTTGTTCTACAAACCGTCATCCGTCAGAGATTCTCGCTCAGTCATCATCAACCAAAGCTTCAAATACATCGAATTCAGATTTGGTGGAGAAATGGTCATTATGTTCAATGTAGCCCTTTTCCAATATATATCACCAATTTCAAATTTGTAAAGATCCATGGAGTCTTGCCATTTGCAGACTACCATTCCATCAAATAAATTTTGAGCCTTTATCCAATTATTTGCACTCTTATTTGTTTCTATTCAACAAATGTTTTGCATGTTTTAATTGAGAAATATCATTGTTTTCAAATAATTAGACTGTTCATAACTAGTTTTTAAACAAAGTGAACATTCACAATGATGAAAGGATACTGGGATGTCTTCAATACTCTCCCAAGGATGGTAGGATTCTCGACAGGGTAAGACATTTGTTCATATTCCTGGCATGTTTGTATCCTCTTCCACCAGAGCCTTTTGTGGTTTCCTCTCCCGAGCAGAGTGTGTGTTAAAGATATGCAGCTCCCTTTCCTCCTCAGCAGATGTGATCTTGGGTGGGGATAATATTTGGTTGACCCTTGGAAGCTTCTGATTGGTGGTTGTATCCCCATGAAGATCCATCTTCCCCTTTGATAATTTCCCCGGTGGAGCGGCTTCCCCAACAAAACTTATATGTGCCATGATCCTGTTCCTAGTTGGATTGGTTGTTGTTCATTCCCCTGCAGAGATCCGTGTACCCCTGATCCTCAACAGATGGGATGTTCTCCACTGAGCCTGGCTTTCTCTCTTGAGATGTAGTATCGGATGTTTACTCAATCAATCAGTGGACTTGTTTGTGTTAGATATGTCTGTTCTGTCAGCATTCATCATACATAAACCACGCATATATGCATATTTTTTTAACATTCAGATATTCATGTTGCATCCTTTGCCATATATCTTTGTTTGTTATCCCCTGCTAGCTGATAATATATTCCACCAAGTAGGTTGTTTGTATCTGATCTCTCCATGTAGAGTCAGCCCCATAAGCAAAAAATGTTTATCCTTTCTTCCATATTCCCCACTGAGTTATGTCCTCGTGGATGATGGTTGTTTCTGTTTCCTCCCAATACATATATTGGGATGGAATTCCCCATTGAGTTATATCCTCATGGGGACAAGTCTTGTTTCATCATGCCTCTCTGGTTTGATCCCAGATTGGCTTCTTGTGTCCGCTTCCCGCGCTTCCCCGTAGTTTAGATGAATAGTTGCTCATTAACCAGTAATTATCCATCTTTTCCCCGACGGAGTCTGTGGCCTTCTACCCTCATACCGGTAGTTATAAGTCCCATTTCTTTGGTTTTCTACCCTCATACCGATAGTTGTAAACCCTATTTTTGTCCCCTTGGCAGAGTTAGCCTTTTATTCATCCTAACCGATGACGGTTACTTTTCCGTGGTTTTCTACCCAGTATTTGGTAGATGTAATCCCCTCCTTGACGGCTATCATTATCCAATATTCGGTATTGATAGTCCTTCACCCTTTTTGAGTTTGTCTCCCCGATCATTGCCTTTGTCAATGTATCCCCGGCGAGTTATCTTCCATTTGCTGTTTATTGGTAATGATCGGTCATCATTTTATACCTAGTTTTTGGTATTCCCGATGTCCTTTCTTTCAGTCAATTTATCCTTTATTAACCTAGTAACCGGTTATGGATAATCTTCCATGCGAGTATGTTATCTATGTTCTGACGGTAATAGATAATATATCTGATGCACTCTTCGGTCGAAGTCCTTGTTCTTCCCCAGTCGAGTAAGATTCGTACCCCTTTTTGCGGAGTCGAATGCACATTCTGTTATCAAGTTTGCTTTTTAGCCCTCTTTTGGATGATGAGTGTCTTGGGAATATTCCCCAATTCCTGCCCTGGTCGGTCACCTATTATATGCCCAGTAACCGGTATCCCTGGTGTTCCTTTCTCTCTGCTCCCTATTATGACTTTTGTCCCCCGTGGAGTCAGATTTTCCTGAGTTGAAATATACCTTTTAGGTTTTCCTCAGATGATTTTGGATGTTTGATATCTCTCACCCTTATACTGGTCTTAGATATTCATTCTCCTCGAGCATGTTGTTCTTTCACCCTTATACCGGTGTTCGGATCACATGTCTCTTTGAGCTTATTACCCAGTAACCGGGAATACCTTATCCTGTTGCTTCCCCAGAGGAATCCTGTTTGAATGTTCCCCAGGGAGGTGCTTTAGTGGATTTCCCCCATCTGAGTCTGGATTGTCATCCGGAGTATCCTTTGTGGATAATTCCGCTGTATTGGCATATTCCCTAATACATGCGCCTTTGAGTCAGCTCAGGTCTCTCCATCGATTTATTCTTTTGGGATTCTGCTCCCCAAGTTCTAAGTCGTGACCTGCTCACGCAATTTACCTTTTTTTCTATCCCCATAAGAGTCCCAGAGTCTTTGTCCCATTGAGTGTGTTACTCATATGGAATGACAGCTTCTCCTGACTTCTTTTCTCTTTGTGGACACATATCTCCCCCACGAAGTATTACCCTTTTGCATACATACATCTGCATCATGAGGTCTCGTAGGGACCAAAATTCGTCTATTGGTTATTATTTAAGCCCATTCTACCTCGTCGAGACGAAGATTTTAACCTTCATATCTCCGGCTAGAATGACCTTAAATAGGGGCATCTGTAAGACCCCAATTTTGGCCCTAAGATCCCTAATGGCATCATAACATTGCATTTGCAAAGCCTCAAGGATCATAAGCATATGGGTTCCCTTTGCCTTTAGGTAGGACCTCTTGTGAGTGGTTTGAGATCACCAAGCATGCTTGAATTGTATATCATTGCTTTTCTCATTTATTTTACTAACTAAAAGCACAAAAATATGTCACTAACATTTCTTGTTTGTAGCTTGAGCAATCACAAGGTCTAAAAGCTTCTGGGAGATCCTATGTGCAATGATAAGGCCAAGAGAAGATGAAAGCAAGCATGGCAATGGTTCCCAAAGCTCTAATACATCAAATATGCCTCCCCAGTATCTCAATTCATAATTTTGATCAAAGCAAGTCAAGGGGTTGGAGGTTTGTCTCCCAAGGAAACCCTAATTCATCTGATCATCAACAATGCCTTGCTCATGAAGCAACCTCAGCCCATGGTCAAATACCATCAAGGGAAGTTCTTTAATTCATCATTACATTCATATTTGAACTTATTTGAGTGCCCTTAATCATCAATTCATCAAGATATGAGTGGTGGACTTGAGAAGTTGATCAGTCAATTCATCTGTCTATTTTGAAAAAGCACTGAGCCCTAATTTTTTATGTGTTGGTCAAATGGAGATTATCCCAAGATAAACAATGTTATTAAGGACAATGTTAACAACTTTCATATTCATCACAAATTGATTTGAAGCTTGGAAGATCATCATCCATTCCAAGACATTATAGGTCATTTTGACTGAAACCCTAATTTTGGGTCAACTACCCAATAACATAACTCATTCATTTTTTATGATTTTGAGGTGGGACCAAATGCATTGGAAAGCTTATTGTGTCTAATTCAAATGTTATGTTGAGAAAAATTTCAAAATCTCAAAAGAAATACATGTGATAATGCAAAACATTATAGGTCACTTTGGGCCAAGTGCATTGAAATGGAAAAAAGTCCAACTTCAAGTGCCCATAACTTCTTCATTAAAAATCAAAATGATGTAAAATGTAAGTCCAAATTGATTTTCTTGAAAAGATCTACAACTTTGATGTTTAAGGTTTTATCATTTGGAGCTTGCATCATTGAGACAGAAGGGCTTGAACATTGGCCAAATTTAGAAACTTCACTCATGCATGTTTTGCACCCTGCTCTTTAAACTCAAAATTCACTAATTTCCAAGGCCCAATTGAAATTTTGATCAACATATCATTTGTTCCTTATGCAACAAGCTCTCTAACCATTACTCATAAGGTGGCATTTGGAGTTTGGAAGCACCATTTTCGAAGGCATGAAGATTAAGTGCATTTTGTGAAATTCAATTCAAATTGCCATGCATGAGCTATTTATACTTAATGTACACATCCATTTGCAATTCACATGAACTCAGTAGGTCATTTCAGTCTTCATTGGGCCTTCCACATGATCACACAAGCCCATGCAATGAAAAATCCATTTGCCATGCACACGAGCTAACTCATGCACTCAGCCATTTCCAGCTATAAATACATGTGCTATGCTTCATAATTCTCCAACCTGAAGGCGCCTGAAATGCTGCAAGAGTGAATCCCTAACCATACCTAAAGGAACAAGTTCATCTTTCTTCAAAAAATTCAGATCTGAAATTCAATTGCATTTGGTTGAATTTTCAGATCTAAAGTTCCTAGACCTTCATCATTTGATCTATTGAAGTTCTATTTTTCAAAAGGAACCAAGGAAAGTGACTCAATTCTTCATAATCCAAAGGTTTTGATCAACTGGTTTTTGCTTCGAATCTCATTATTCTTTAATCCATTGGCCTTGATATTGTGTTGTCTGAAGTCCTCTCTATAGAGGCATTATTATTGAGTGCTTAATTGTTGAAATCGAGCAAGTTCAATTGAACATCACCAAACTTCCATCTCTGATTTCTCTCTTAATAGGAATCTAGAGTGGAAGTGAGTGGTATAGGAGTGATGTACATCACTTCACCTTTCGAATGGTGCCTGGATCATCCATTTTAGTAAGCATTTGAACCTCTGTGTTTTTTGACCTTCGCTGGAGCTCACCGGAGAAGACGCTGGCACTGGCCACCGTCTTATTGCCAGATTGATTGTGAGTCACACGATGCGTTTGCCAGATCTAATCCCAGCGCTCCATTGTGATGACTTTTATTTAATATCCATGTGGTTGCATTGACTGAGGACTTTGGTGCGGACGCATGCCATAGCCGTTTGATGATCCAGCTCAATTAATGAGCTTAAATCTAACGCGTGTGGATTTTCCATATTTTCCAATTTCTGATTTTATTTTCTTTATTTCCTTTTATTTCAAAAATTCATATCTCTTTTATTATTGGTCCAAAAAATATGGGACCAATTGCATTATTTCTCTTTTAATTTCTAGTTTCTAAAAATGATTTTTAATTTTTTATTATTTCATCATTTGCTATTTTTTAATAATTTTCTCTTTTCTGGTCATTTTTAATTCATTTTAAATAGTTTCTGATATTCAAAAAATACAAAAGTATTTTTCTAACCTCTTTGAATGATGATGGATCTATGAAACATATTCTCATCAATTTATTAATTGATTTGAGATTTATTTGAGATTTTATTTCAATTAGGTTATTTTCATTCATTTTTTAATTGATTAAAAATAGTTTCTGACTTTTAAAAATGCTGAAATTTTTTGACAAACTTTGTTTGACCTTGTTGAACTTGGTATAATTCACTTGGACTTTTCAAAGTTGATTTGAAGTGAATTTGAAGTTTGACCTTTCTTTAATATTTTAATTCAAGTTTATTTTCAAATATTAAAAATGCCAAAAATATTTTGTTTATTTCTTGAATTCCAATCTTCATCTCATTTCTGATTTTTTATGGTTTGACCTTGATCTTCCCTATCTTTGGTCAAAATTTATGGATTGGTACATTCCTTTTCATTTGATGCACTTTATTTTTCTTCATTTCCATTATCCATCTTCTTCTTCTTCTTTTATTTTTGATCAATGAGTTAAAGGTTGATAAGTTAGCATTGATTAGGGAGGTTTAATCTTCCTTGATTCAAATCTAATTCATCTTGATCAAATGATCAAGTGAATGGCTTTGCATTAAGGATAGAATGCTTCTGAAATCATGCAAAGGACTTAAACCAATACAAGATCATTCCTCTTCCTCTTTTTGGCATGGCAAGTTGTTGGAACTTGGTTCACTAATCAAGACTTCTAACTTGAGTTGATGCCTACATTATTATTGACCGGCCTCAGATAGTTGTGACTTCTACATAAGTCCAATTACGATTGCTTAACATAGCGCTAAATTTGCCTTATGGCACACTAACTACTAACATTAACCATTAACAATTAACATTTACTTTTTGCCCCTTTACTTTTATGCAATTTATTATTCTTGAGGTTGAGTTCTACATAAGTGATTTACCGCCGGAACGTGAGGTTGAGTTTTCAATTGATTTAGTTCCTGGAACTAGTCCTGTATCGATGGCTCCCTATAGAATGTCTGCTTCTAAGTTGAAAGAGTTGAAGAGTCAACTTGAAGACTTGCTTGAGAAGAAGTTTATTCGTCCTAGTGTGTCGCTGTGGGGTGCACCTGTTCTGTTGGTCAAGAAGAAAGAAGGTTTTATGAGATTATGTGTTGATTATAGACAACTGAACAAAGTGACGATTAAGAACAAGTATCCAGTTCCGAGGATTGACGATCTGATGGATCAGCTGGTTGGAGCTTGTGGGTTTGATGCAACCGTTATCCATTTCTGAGTGGAGGTGGGATAATATCTCTATGGATTTTGTTTCGGGTTTGCCGAGAACATCGAGTAATTGTGAGGCGATTTGGGTCGTTGTGGACAGGTTGACGAAATATGCTCATTTTATTCCGATGAGGATGGATTATTCGATGGAAAGACTAGCTAAGTTGTACATCGAGAGGATTGTGTGTTTGCATGGAATTCCGCCGAGCATTGTTTTGGACAGAGATCAGAGGTTCACTTCGAGATTTTGGGAAGGTTTGCAAAAGGCTTTGGTTACGAAGTTACGTTTGAGTTCGGCATATCATCCGCAAACTGATGGTCAAACGGAACGGACTATTCAGTCACTTGAAGATCTTTTGAGGTCTTGTGTTTTGAAACAAGGAGGAAATTCGGATAGTTTCTTGCCTTTGATCGAGTTTACGTATAATAACAGTTTCCATTCGAGTATTGGAATGGCACCTTTTGAGGCACTTTATGGTAGAAGGTGTAGAACTCCCTTGTGTTGGTACGAATCAGGAGAGAGTGTTGTGGTTGGACCCGAGTTGATTCAAGAGACTACAGATAAGATTAAGATGATTCAAGAGAAGATGAAGGCTTCTCAGAGTCGTCAAAAGAGTTATCATCATAAGAGGAGGAAGGCTCTTGAGTTTGAGAAAGATGAGCATTTGTTTTTTCGAGTTACACCAATAACGGGTGTTGGTAGAGCTTTAAAGTCGCGTAAGTTGACGCCGCGTTTCATTGGTCCTTATCAGATTCCCGAGAGGGTAGGTGAAGTGGCATATCGGATTGCATTGCCACCGTCTCTTTCTAATCTTCATGATGTGTTCCATGTGTCTCGATTGAGGAGGTACATTGCGGATCCATCGCATGTTGTTACATTGACGGTTGATACATCACCTATGCGAATTGAAGATCGGGAAGTGAAGAAGCTTCGTGGTAAGGAGATTGCTTTGGTGAAAGTGATATGGGGCGGAGTCGCCAATGGCAATATCACTTGGGAACTCGAGGATAAGATGAAGGAATCGTATCCGGAGTTGTTTGTTTGAGGTAATTTTCGAGGTCGAAAATCTTTTAAGTGGGGGAGAGTTGTAACAACCCAATTTTAGTATTTATATCTTATATTATTATTATACTATTTTATTTTATTTATTTGAGGTATTAATTATATAATTGGTTGTTAGGTAGTATAATAATTGATTATATTAATTAATTTGGTGTGTTAATTGTGTTGGTTTAATTTATTTGAACTAATTAGAGATATTATAATACTAGGTCTTATTGGGCCTAATAATTAAATTAGAGGTATCATTTCTTAAGCCCAAATGTATACTAAGATAGTAAGAGGTGAGGAGAGTGGGAGGTAACACTCATTTGGTCATTTCAAGGCAGCAGAGAAAGAAAAGAGGAGAAGTAAGGAGAAGAGGGGAAGAACAAGGGAGAAGCTAGGGTTTCCAGAAATTGAAGAGGTAAGGGGGAGAATCCTTATTATTATGGGTTAGTATTATTGAGTCAATGGGTAGAAATATGTTTAGGTTGAAATCCCTAATTTTTATGGTTGTTTGAAATTGTTAGGTTTTGATGAGTAATCTTTGATTTGTGATGATTAATTGTGTTTGGAATTGATATATGGGTGAAATTGAGGGATAGATTGAGAATCCAATTTGATATTTTCTACTGTAGCACCACTTCTCTCGTTAAGGAAAATTCAGATTTTAACCCGTGTTAACCGGTTACTTACTAAAAAGTCTGCCTTGAAGTTGAATCTGTTTCGATGTTAACCGATTACCAGGAAAGTGTTAACCGGTTACATGCTAACGAAATCTGCCCAGGAATTGAATTTTGTTTCGGGTGAATCGGTTACCAGGAAAGCGTTAACCGGTTACTTACTTAAAAATCTGCCAGAAATTGCATTTTGTTTTCAGGTTAACCGGTTACCCCAAAAGTGTTAACCGATTACCACTGTTGAAAAAGGAAAAATTGAGAACTTTTAAAAGACGTAACCATTTTGGAATAAAATTTAAGTGTGCGTATTTGATGATTAACTTATATATGTGAATGGTGTATTTCTTATGAATGTGTATATGTACCATTGGTGGATAATTCATAGAGTTGAATTATGGTGATATGCGGAATGTTAAGATGGTAGAGATGATCTTAATTGCATATGTTGTTGGTATTTGTACATTCATTCATGGCATGGTCGGCTTTATGGTGGAAGCGGTGAAACTGTGGGTTCACATGGTAATAGACGTTGATCCTTAATTGGAAATAGGCGTAGCAGACGTTGATCCTTAATTGGAAATAGGTGTAGCAGACGTTGATCCTTAATTGGAAATAGGCGTAGCAAACGTTGATCCTTAATTGGAAATAGGCGTAGCAAACGTTGATCCTTAATTGGAAATAGGCGTAGCAGACGTTGATCCTTAATTGGAAATAGACGTAGTGGCTTTGATCTTGTCCGGATCAGAAGCGTGACTTGGATTCTAGATATTGAATCGGAAAGTGGTGAAACGTTGGGTTCACATTGCGGTACCACATGCATAGAGTCACATGTCTTGCATTGAGTCACATTAGAGTTATGTGATAGTTGAATATATGCATTGATGTGATTGTTATGTGTGTATGAGATATGGTAATTGAATTTGGTGATGTTTGGGTACATAACTTGGTAAAATATGTGATTATGTGATAATTATAGTTATGTGTATATTTGGGAAGATAGCATTGGATTTAATATTATACTCGTTGAGTTTTGAGGTATGCTTGGAAACATGTGAAATTAATAGTGGTTAGTATTATTTACATGGTTATACAAGGTGTGATGAATTCCTTTAATTGTTGATTTAATCATTGTGCTTTATTATACTTTTTCATAATGATTCAAATTCTCACCCTTCTGTTTGAATGTTGCCTTTAAATGGGCATCGTGCAGATACTCAAGAGTAGTACTGCTGAAGTAAGTGGATGGTAGCTCACTCGAGATTTAGACGGAGAGTTTCCGTGTTTGATTTAGAGACTAGGTAGTGAGTCAATGCTCTGGTCATGTAACACTGGGTAGATTAGTAGTATTGAACTCATGTCTTATTTGGATATGTATTATGTTATTACTTGTGAACATGTTTATTTGCAAGTTGCTGTTTGAGAGGCCATAGTGCCAAATATTCTGGATATGGTTTTATTTTATCTTGAGGAGATTATTGAGAGATGATCATGGTATGGGACATGAATCATTTTATGAAATACATGAGTATTGATTATTTACCGCTGCAAACGCATATTCTTGTATATTCATGATATTTGAAATGTGTTATTTTAAATGACCAGGTGTATTGTATATTGATGATGAACGATGTTGGTTTTTGAAAGCTTTTAGTTTTTGAAAACGTCGATGTGACGCTCTTTTGCTTATATGCTTGCTTATTCACTTTGATTATATGATAAGTATTTTTGGGGTAGAAAAAGGGGTGTTACATAATGCATGTTAGTGGCTTGGTACAAAGAACCAAAATCCTAAAACATACCACACCCTAAAAGAAAATGGGAGGGACCTATCTCAGTCATACTTGTATTGATTCTTCTGACACAAGGTCATTGTGAATCAATTAGCCTTTAGACATTAGAGATTTCATTTGTCAAATGAGGGAATGGGGAAGAATAGGGATGAAGATGAAGGGGGAGGGGGAGATAGAAACACAAATTGATCATGAGAGGAATTTCATCTCATCAAAACCATCCATTCATCTTGGGAGATGAAATGTATATTTCATCAATCCCCTAAATCCAATGGTTTTGATCCAACAAAATTCAAATCCATCATGACCAAGGCCCAAACAGAAAGTCAAAAATCACAAGAACATAAAAATGGCTCAACAATATTTTTAAACATTTAATCAATTAAAAATCACATTAAACAATATTTTTAACCATCGTCAATCTGCTTCTGCACTTCCTCCTTGATTTTCACTTCCATATCTGGATGAGTTCTTCTCAACTTCTGCTTGACCGGCGAGCATTCTGGTTTCAACATCAGTCTATGCTCCACAATCTCATAATGCAAACCAGGCATCTATTGATAGGACCAAACAAACACATCTGAATATTCATGAAAAAGATCAATCAACCCCTTCCTTGCTTCTGGACACAATTGAGACCCAACCTTGACTTCCTTCACATCATCCTAGGAACCCAAGTTGACCAATTCAATATGCTCCTTAAACGGCTGAATGGATTTTTCCACGTGCTTAAGCAAACGGGATAACACATCAGATACTTTTTCATCATCAATCTCTTCCTCAATTTCAAACACGGGGAAATCAAAGTTCGGAGAGGGAGTAGGATCATTATATTCAATGGGTTTGAGAATCAACCTTCATACTGATTTGATATTTTGATTTTAGAGAAGTGGAGTGCAAACAAATATTATCCAGGTGCAAAGATTATTATTTATTTATGTTTTTTGTGATTACCATTTTCAGAAAAAGCAAAAAAAGTAAAACTAAAACATCATAGATGTGGATGAATAAAATTGTATTTCATTGATGATAGTAATAAAAATGCCCAACAATGTTCACTTCTCCCTTAGGCATAGGAGAAGGATTTTTCTTTAAAATAATAAAAACAAATTACTTAAAATAGTGAATGATAGTAGGAACATCAACAACAACCCAATTGTTGCAAGTCTGGCCATGCGTCATAAAGTTGGTGCAAGCTTCATCTTCATCTCCATTGTCCTCAATAATGGCAGTTGAGTGTTGATCATTCCCATGAATGAATCCTTCACTGCGGAATATTGGTTGCATAACCTTGACATTGGCGTTGAATGGCCCTGGTTGAATTCTTAGTCCAACTATGTTCTTGTTCTCAGCAACCTCCACAACACGGCCCCACTTATCAATACTGCCAGCCTGAATAACCTCTTGTGCATCTTTTAAAGAAGACATGGTTGCCCCAGCTTTCTTGAATTCATCAGCAATGGACAAAGCTTGAAACGGCATTTCAACTTCCTCCTCGGCATCAACTTAAGTGAAAGATGACAAATGGCTCACCAACAATGTCTTCTCTCCACCAACAACGACAAGTTTGTCGTTCTTCCCAAATTTTAGCTTTTGGTGTATAGTAGATGTCATAACTCTAGCTTCATGAATCCATGGCCTTCCTAGCAAACAGCTATAGGTTGAGTGGATATCCATTACTTGGAAAGTAATTAGGAAATCACTCGGACCTATCTTCACTGAAAGTTCCACTTTTCCAATGCCAGATTTACGAGAACCGTCAAACGTTTTGATAACTATGCCACTAAACCTCATCGGGCTCCCTGATAGGAGAGTCTTGACAGAGTTGATTTCGGAAACACGTTCAATAATGACCCAGTGTCAACCAAAAAATTGGACAGAGCGTCCTCCTTGCAATTCATTGAAATATGTAATGCCAAATTATGATTTTTGCCTTCCTCAGGAAGCTCTTCATCATAAAAACTCAAATTGTTATAAGAAGTGATGTTGGCAACATTATGGTCAAACTGATCCACAGTAACACCATGTTCAACATAGGCATGTCCCAACACTTTATGTAATGCTTCTTTGTGTGCTTCAGAATTCATTAGCAAGGATAGCACCGAGATATTTGACGGCGTCTGAAGCAACTGCCCCACAATGTTGAATTCACTTCTCTTAATTAATCTTAATACCTCATTATCATCGTTAGCCTTCAATTTATTGGATTCACCAGTCTGACACACTGGAGCACTAACCAGATTTAATACAGGAGTCTCTACCTTCTTCCCTACAGAAACATCTTCTACCACTTTAGGGAAAACTGGACTGAACACATGACCACTACGGGTCACCTTTGCTATATCTGAAATATTCACCATTGAGTTTGCAACTGGTAGAGGAACCTCTTGACCACTTTCAATCATAATGGCATTGTACTAATATGGCATTTCTTTATCGGATGCATAAGGGACAGGGCCCGCTAACCGTATAACCAACGATAATACCGATCTATTGACATTGTTGACGTTGCTACTATCAAACTGAATGACTACCCGCTTAGGGGTCTTGAATACTGGTACTATGAAATTCACATCATCTCCCATATCCCTCGACTGTTGAATCTGGATTACATTCTCATCCATCAACTTCTAGATATCTCTCTTGACAACCATACACCCATGGGGTTCACACTACAAACGACACAACCATCATGGTCATGTTCACTGTCACTAATTAAACACAAAGTTTTATGCATTTCCACCAGAGACCTTTGGATACGCCTCACACCAAAAACTCTAAAATTCCCTGGACAGTAGTCCACCATGTTGACAGAAGTGTTACCATGAGCAGGCAACAGATTGGCGTTTACATTAGGCGTTATGTCCTCAAAGGACACCATACCACTCTTCACAAGCTTTTGAACTTCGTACTTCAGTGGATAGTAGTTTTCTATATCATGACCAGGGGCTCCCTGGTGAAAAGCACAACGAAGATCAGGCTTGAACCACCATGGTGGTGGCTGGGGAATTTGTGGAGGGTTTCTTGGCTGAATCCGATTTTTTAGTACCAAGGACGGGTATAATTCTGCATACGTCATAGGAATAGGGTCAAAGGAGACCTTCTTCCTCTCAAAATTTTGATGGTGATGATTGTTGTTGTAGTTGGTTTTTTGTTGCGGTTGTTGTTGGTGATGTTGTTGCTGAATTGGAACTAATTGATTATTGGAATTATTGGAAAAAAACTGGAATTACTGAAGAAACATGGTGTTGATGTTGACGGGGTTGAGAACCTTTCCTGACATGAGGCCTCCTCTTCCTCCCCACTGATACTAAATTAGTTCCTCCCTCCTTCCTCATAGAGAAACTCCCACCATACTTATTGCTAGTTGACGCCTCTTCTTTAGACAAACGTCCTTCACGGACTCCTTCTTCTAGCCTCATCCCTATGTTTACCATTTCGGTAAAATCATTGGGGGAACCTGCAATCATATGTTCGTAGTAAAAAGAACTCAGCGTCTTCAAGAAAATATTAGCCATCTCCTTCTCTTCAAGAGGCGGACTTATCTGAGGCTAATTTTCTCCATCTTTGGGCATATTCTTTAAATGTATCCATATCCTTCTAAGACATTGACCTCAACTGATCTCTATCAGGTGCCATATCCATATTATACTTGTACTGCTTGACAAAGGCCTCACCCAAGTCGTTGAAAGTACGGATGCTTGCATTGTCCAGGCCCATATACCATTTCAAGGAAGCTCCAGTAAAACTGTCTTGGAAGTAGTGAAACAACAGCTGATCATTATCAGTTTGAGTAGACATTTTCCTGTCATACGTAACAAGATGGCTCAGCGGGCAAGTATTCCCTTTGTATTTTTCAAATTCTGGGACCTTGAATTTCACCAGAATCTTAACATTAGGAACCAAGAGAGTTCAGCAGCACTCTTCCCAAACAAATCTTTCCCTCTCAAAGTCTTCAACTCTTTGCGCAACTCAAGGAATTGATCTTTCATTTCATCCATATTCTCGTATACATCAGAACCCTTAGGCGGTTCAGAGTGTGAAGAACAGGAGGTGGCACTAACATGATCGGGCTAGATGTCGATAGAGAAACAAATATGGGCATATACCTTTCTGGCATAAAGTTTGGTGGCATTCCCCAAGGGAATCTAGCAGGCATAGCAGGAACGGGTTGGCTAGCAGCAGCAACAGGAACAGTTGATGAAAGAATCTCAGAAATGATAGTCCTCTGAGGAGGAGGAGTTGCAGGAGATGGTGACGACTGATTCTGAGCAGCAATCAGGGATTCCATTTGCGCCATAAGTCTGGCGATCTCATCCTTCAACTCTCTATTCTCTTGCTCTAGATGCTTCATTCTCTTTGGTTGATTAGCACGAGTATTATAGCGGTGAGTCAGCTTGGTTGATGCCAGAAGAAGAACTGATAAGACATCTGGAAGAAGAAACCTGTTATGAAAATGATGCATGAAATGCAATGTTTTGATTATTTTTAATTTCAAGGAATATATGAAGTATCCTTTGCAAATATATATTCAAACAATAACAATTAGCAATTCATTTGACCATAAAAATCTCTTTTTATTCATAAAATTTGAAGGATTACATTGAGTACAATTTTAGAACCAAAATACAAATACAAGAGAAAAGGAAACTCTCATCCTAAGGATCCATATCAACTGCATCAGATTATCTAGCTATGGGTGCATACTTCCTTCGGATGAGTCAAATATCGAAGTCAAAGGATGTCTTCATCTGATCTTTCTCAAGAAATAGCTGATCAACAATCTTCTTCTAAGCACCAGAAGGTTGAGGCATGCTAGAGGAAGATAAACTCTCTGGCTATTTTGTCTCTTCACTGCACGGTCTTCAATAATCTCAATGAGTGCGTCCTTTTCCTTAGACTCAAGTCGCAACTCTTCATGTTTTTGGCTCAAAGCATGGAATCTCTCTTCCCACATATCTCTCTCTTGCTTCATCTTGACCAGTGCGTCTTCCAACTCTTCTACATCTTGGTATGGGAGAGTTGATGGCTCAACCACAACCATATACATAGGTATTTCACAAGCGTACGACATCTTGAGCTCCAAGGCTCTCTTCTTCACCCAAACAGTGTAAGCTTCCAAAGCTACACAGTTACGCGGACCAAGCTCGTGTCTTCCTTTCCTATGAACATTATGCCAAGCATGTATCATCCTTTTCTTCAAAAGATGGGGACCTTTACCCTCTTGATAAAATAGACCTTCTAACTGAGTGTTATTAGGTTTATCTCTCAAGGGGAACCCAAGTTGACGACGAGCCAATGCAGGGTTATAGTTGATTCCTCCTTGTGTACCAATAAGAGGCACATTAGAGAATTCACCACAACTATCAATAATGTACAAACTACCTAATGCAGAATCATACCAAACAATACCATCATTAGTGAGAGACCTAAGTGTAACACCCTTCTAAAATACCCCAAATATTTAATTAAAATAACAATATATCAATCAGAGTAAATATGCAATTAAGGGTGTCACACAATCATTTCACACCATTCACCATAATAACTGTCATGCTCTTTTATTAATTCAAAACATAAAGCATTTGCACAATACGCAGCGGATAGAAATCAAATCAATCATGCAAAACATGTAACACATTACATGTAAAATTATTCAACAAGGTAAAACATCCCGTCCCGATGTTACATCTATCAGAGCATGACCCACTAAGGAGACTACACTAGACTCCAAGCACTAGCTTCTACTCAATCACTGCTCGTTACCTGAAAAATAGTTGTAAGGGTGAGTTCCTCAATCGATATAAAAAGCATTATAAAATATCATGTAATGCTAAGTAAATAACACAT